>NW_027476115.1:1070000-1220000 GCF_051020955.1 Megalopta genalis
CGATATTCGACCCGGGTGCCCCCGTGCCGAGACCATCGCGGTCGAGCGTCCCGCTCCCGGACGAGACGGATATCGCGGAAAATTTCCGCAACCGTCCGACGCGGGATATCGCGGCCGCTATATTGGAGAGCCTGGATGAGGTGGCCAGGATCTCCGGCGTTTCGAAGGGGCTGAAGGGCAACTTGGCCCGCGCCCTGAGGGTGGCCGCTTTAAACGGCAGGGTGGGGGTGTCCGAGCTTGCGGTTAGGTCAGCAACCGACTCCACGCGTGTCCTGGAGGCCGAGAATGCCGTCCTCAGGGGGCAAATGACGGAGCTGCAGGCGGAGGTGGCCCGGCTCCGGCAGGTGGTGGAGGCGAGAACGGCTGCTGCTGCAATGCCTCCGCCGCCACGCCCGGGAGAGGGCTCAGTATCACCGCCGATCGTCGGCACCCGGGATTGCCATCGCTCCGGGCAAGAAAAGTCCTCGCCACCACCTGCGGCTGCGCCCGCAGACTTTCTGGCGCAAATAGGCGCCCTGATAGACGCCAAATTGGCGTCATTCAGGAGGGAGCTCGCGCCGCGAACGGACTCGGCCCTGCGATCGGTGGCCCCTGGGCCGTCCGTCCCCACACAGTCTTCGGACAGGGTGGGGCGGAGGGCGAAGAAGAAGAAGAAAGGTGGGAAATCTGGGGCGGCTATAGCGGCCCAGACGGAGCCCGCTCGACCGCGAGCAGAATCGGCGCTGCCCTCTGCCGCGCCACCACCCCAGGAGGCGTGGTCCCAGGTGGTTGGCCGGAAGGCCAAAAAGGCGGCTGCCAAGGCCACTGCGGCCGCGAATAAAAAAGGACGGGTGGTCCCGGCGGCCCCCAGGAAGACACGCCTGCCTCCTCGACCGCCACGCACAGCAGCGGTTACCATAACGGTTCCGTCTGGCGTGGACATTACTTACGCGCAGGCGATGGCCACTGCCAGGTCCAAGGTGGACCTGGCAGAAATTGGCATCGCCTCGCTGAGGCCGCGAAGGGCGGTGACTGGGGGGTTAATTTTGGAGGTCCCTGGCACCGATGGGGCCGCCAAGGCCACCGTCCTCGCCACAAAAGTGGCGGAAGCGCTGTCAGGCACCGGCGTAAAGGTCGCGCGTCCGGTCAAAAAAGCTGACCTTAGGGTGCGCGGCCTGGTCGATTCGACCACGCCGCCGGAGGTCGCTGCGGCTGTTGCCCGCGTGGGCGGGTGCAGCGAGGGGGACATCAATACCGGCGAAATTCGGTCTTCCCCCTCGGGATTGGGCACCCTCTGGCTCCGATGTCCTGCCGCGGCCGCTCGCAAGGTTGCTGTCGCGGGTCGGATAACTGTCGGCTGGACCCAAGCAGCCGTGGAGGCCCTGAGCACCCGGCCTCTGCAGTGTTACCGTTGCCTTGGTGTTGGCCACACCAGTCAGCGGTGCACCTCTGCCGAGGATAGGTCCGACTGCTGCTATAGATGCGGCAGTCGGGGCCATAAGGTGGCAGCCTGTACGGCCACGCCCAATTGTCCGCTTTGTGCGGGCGCGGGCAAGCCGTCTGTTCACCGCCTCGGCAGCCGGGCATGTCCTGCCAGTGCGAGGCGAGGCAAGGTAGGCGGCCAAAGGTCGTCTGCCAGATTTAATAAAAAAGGGAAGGAAACCACGATGGCCAAGGCAGCGACCACCGTGGCCAGCAACGAAATGGCGGCACCGCCTGATGCTACCGCCGCGCCCGCGGGGGCGGATGGGGCCACTAAAGTCCCAGACGCCACCGCATGCGCGGCCGTGACGGCGATGGACACGGCTGTGTAATGGGGCCCCCGGGCCCGATAATACAAATTAACCTCAACTGCTCGGCCAGAGCGCAGGATCTACTGTTTCAATGCCTGGCCGAGCGGGGTGCCGGGTTGGCAGTCGTGGCGGAGCCGCACAGGGTCCCCAAACATCCACACTGGATGGGGGACTCGATTGGCTCCGCCGCGATTATTTGGGCTGGGAGGCCGGGGTCCCCGCCGTGCTCGCTTATCGAGCGCGGCCTGGGATACGTGGCCGTTGATTGGGGCGGCACCGCGGTTGTGGCGATATACGCACCTCCGAGGTGGTCCCTCGAAGAGTTTGAGCAGTATCTGGACGGGGTAGGGAGATGCGTCTCCCGCTGCCATCCCCGTCCGGTGCTGGTCCTGGGGGACTTCAATGCCAAGGCCGCGGCTTGGGGTTCCCCCGGGACTGACTCGAGGGGCCGGGAGGTGCTGGATTGGGCGGCGGGACTGGAGCTCCGTCTCCTGAACACGGGCTCGGTCCATACGTGCGTGCGGCATAACGGGGGATCCATCGTTGACCTTTCGTGGGCAACGCCCCCGGCCGCGCGCCGTATTACGGGGTGGAGGGTGGCGGAAGGGGTGGAGACGTTGTCTGACCACAGATACATAGTTCCCGGCCTCTCCGCCGCCCCACCATCGACACCCCGTCGTCGTCCCGCCGATGAGGGTTCGCCTCAACCGCGGTGGGCGCTGAAGCGCCTCGACCAGGACGCTCTGATGGCGGCAGCCCACGTCGTGGCCTGGCCAGCAACACCGGCCGGGCGAGTCGACGGGAATGGGGAGGCCCGTTGGTTTCGGGGCGCAATGACGTCGGTTTGCGACGTCGCCATGCCCCGGGCCAGGGTCTTCCCGAGGAAGGCGGTGTACTGGTGGTCGTGCGAAATAGCGGAATTACGCACCGCGTGCGTCCGCGCGCGACGCCAGTACGCTCGCGCCCGTCGACGACGACGTACGGACGACGTGCTGGCTGTCCAGCTGTATGGGAGATATCGGGAGAAGGTGGTCGCCCTGCTGCTGGCCATCAGGCGAGCGAAGGATCAGGCCTGGCGCGATCTCCTCGGCTCTCTGAACCGAGATCCGTGGGGGCGCCCATACAAGATGGCTTTGGGACGACTACGTCCCTGGGCGCCCCCCGTGACGGAGAGCCTGGATCCGGGGCTGCTCGGGCGGGTCGTGGACGCTTTATTCCCCGTTAGCGGGGAGGCGTCCCGGCCCGTCCCTGAGCCAGAGGAACATGAGTGGTCCCCGGATCTTGAGGTCGCGCCGGAGGAGATGGCCGGGGTCGTCAAATGGCTCCGGGGCAAGAATACCGCCCCGGGGCCGGACGGTATCCCCGGCCGGGTCTGGTTGCTCGCCGCGAGCGTCCTGGGGGAGAGGCTGAGGAGCCTCTACTCTGGGCTCCTGAGGTCGGGGACGTTCCCCGACCTATGGAGAGAAAGTCGGATGGTCCTCTTGAGGAAGGATGGGAGGCCGGAGGATTCTCCCTCCGCGTACCGGCCCATTTGTCTCCTGGATGAGGCGGGCAAGATCTTCGAGAAGATCATTGTTGCCCGCCTCTGCAGACACCTGTCCCGCGACGGCCCAGATCTGGCGGACTGCCAGTTTGGCTTCCGGGAGGGGCGATCGACGGTCGACGCTATCGACCGTCTCAAGTCCCTCTCGGACAATGCCGTGGCAAGGGGCGGGGTGTGCTTGGCGGTGTCCATTGACATCGTCAATGCGTTCAACACCCTGCCCTGGTCCGCCATTAGGGGGGCCCTCGTCGATCACCAGGTGCCTCCATATCTGAGGCGGGTGATCGGGGCCTACCTGCGGGACAGGTGGGTCGAATACCCGGGCCGGTACGGGATGATACGGAGGGAAGTGGACCGCGGGGTCCCGCAGGGGTCTGTTTTAGGACCGCTCCTGTGGGACCTGGGTTACAACGCGGTCCTGGAAAAGGCCTCCCTGCCCGACGGTGCCACCCTCGTCTGCTACGCGGACGACACGTTGGTGGTCGCCGTCGGAAGTACCTTCGAGAGGACTATCCGTCGAGCAGAGGTTGCGGTGGCAGCCGTCGTCGCGAGGATCCGCGATCTGGGGCTGAAAATAGCCCCGGAGAAGGCCGAGGCTGTCTGGTTTCACGGACGGCCTCGGTCTCGGCCACCGGCCAGATCGTGGATCCGGGTTGGAGAAGCCTGCGTCGAGGTGAAGTCCGAGTTGAAATATCTCGGACTGATCCTCGACAGCCACTGGTGCTTCGATGCGCATCTCGACCGTCTCGTCCCCCGAGTCGAAAAGGCGGCGGCCTCTTTGGGCCGCCTGCTGCCCAACCGCGGGGGACCGGGTGATTTGGTGCGCCGCCTATACCTGGGCGTGGTGCGGTCTATGGCCTTATACGGTGCCCCAATATGGGCGCCGTACGTGATGACCAGCCGGCGCAACACGCTATTGTTGCGCCGGCTGCAGAGGCGGATGGCCATCCGCCTCATAAGAGGTTACCGCACCACGTCTACCGTGGCGGCGCTTGCTCTGGCGGGAGAACTTCCCTTCGAGCTTCAGGCGGCGGTGCGCGCCTATGTTTATGGGCGCACAAGCATCGCCAGCCGTGCTCGAGGGGCCCCGCCGGAGCGAGAGACGGTCGAGGGCTTCGAGCTCCAGGCCCGGAGACTAGCGCTCGCCAGATGGCGTGCCGAGCTTTGCTCCCACGCCGGCGAGCGCGTCCCCGGGGCTCTCCTGCCGCACTTCACCTCGTGGCGGGAGAGACGGCATGGCAGGCTCTCCTACCGAGCGACGCAGGTGTTCACCGGGCATGGCTGCTTCGGTGTCTACCTGTGTCGCATCGGGCGGGAAGCGACGACGGTGTGCCACCATTGTGGCGCGGAGAAAGACTCGGCGCAGCACACGCTGGAGGAATGTCCCGCCTTTTCAGCGCTGCGCCGAGTCCTAAAACGAGAAGTCGGCCACGACCTCGCACTCTCCAGCCTAGTTGGGGCCATGCTGGAGGGCCCGGGGAAGTGGGCGGCAGCAATCTCTTTCTGCGAGGAGGTTATGTCGCGGAAGGAGGCTGCCGAGCGGGATCGGGAGCTTACTGATCCCGCCCGACGTGCCCGGGGACGGCGTGCGCGCCCACGCCGACAAAACCCGGGCAGCTGGGAGTAGGCGGGCGGCGGGTGTACCAGAACATGCTGGTTTCATTGCCCGCCGCCCGCCAACAGAGGAGGACGTCCACTGTTGGGAGTGGGGGATGACGTGTCGTCTGAAGGAGGCGAGTGTTAACTGTGATCCTCCTCCAATATACTCGTCGTCCCCCCGGCGGCCGCTGTGATCAGGGCGGGGGCCCTGGTCACCTATCGCGCGGTCGCCGTGTCGGGGCGGTGCGGGGTGCGACCCCTCGCGCCGCCGAATTTTAAATGGATTTTAGGGGGGAGGACTTATCTCCCCCCGGGACGCGGCCGGCCATCGTTACCATCTTGATGGCCGGCCAGGCGAGGGGGAGCCGCGGTAGTGTTCTTCAAGAGTTCCCGTGGCTCCCCCGTTGAATCGCCAGCGATCGGTCCTGCGTCCTCAGGTCGCCGTGGAGGTTTTAGTGGGTCAATCCCCACACTATCCTCGTCCCGCTCCCCCGGGCGGTGCGGGGGTGTCTGGCGAGCAGATTTCCTCCACGTAAAATAAAAAAAAAAAAAAAAAGGTTATGTCAAGGTTATGTCAAGGTTATGTCAAGGTTATGTCAAGGTTATGTCAAGGTTCCCCCCCGAGTCCGCTACCTTGTCGTGGTGGGGGGGCTTCGTGCCCTAATGATCCTCAAGGCTGTGCCGGAGGGGAATTTATTCCCTGGCAGGTTCTACCATGCCGGAGTGGCTTGAGGTGAGGGGCCAACTAAAGTCGGACATATACCGTAAACCTGTGGTCATGTTTTACAGGAACGGGGGTCTTGCCTTAACCGGCCGGGCCGCGAGGATGACAACCTCTCTAAAAAATCCCTAGCCCCAAGCAGTGTTGCGCGGTGAAGAGGGCGTAGCTGGAGTAAGCGCCAGCTATGGTTGGTGGGTGCACCAATCGTTAGCGGACAACCCCGGGGTACCTGGCGACCCCCCGGGCGTATTAGCCTTCCCCGGGTATGGCGGCTCTACCCGGGGTGACCTCCTTTCCGACCACACTCGTGGGATTAAGTATGGAGTCTACTTTTTCACAAACAACCGGGGAGGGGGGAAACGAGCGTGTGGGGGAGGTGCGCGGGCCTATCGTGCGCCTCAAGAGATGCACAGAGCCGGTGTCGCGGAGGCATTCGGCGACACGCGGCAAAAAGAGGACCGCAGCGGGCCTTGGTGAGTGCGATGGGGGGGAGGAGTCAGATGTCTCTGTCTCCTCCCACCACTCATCGCAGAGTGTCCCGGGCTCGTCGTCAGCGAGGAAGAGAGGACGGCCGCCGACGACCGGCGAATATGTTGGCCTCGCAGAGGCCAAACTTAGGTTGGCCGAAGCTTCGCAGCTGGAGGCCGAGGCAAGGGAGGTGGCGGCGATATTCGACCCGGGAGCCCCTGTGCCGAGACCATCGCGGTCGAGCGTCCCGCTCCCGGACGAGACGGATATCGCGGAAAATTTCTGCAACCGTCCGACGCGGGATGTCGCGGCCGCTATATTGGAGAGCCTGGATGAGGTGGCCAGGATCTCCGGCGTTTCGAAGGGGCTGAAGGGCAACTTGGCCCGCGCCCTGAGGGTGGCCGCCCTAAACGGCAGGGTAGGGGTGTCGGAGCTGGCAGTGAGGTCAGCAACCGACGCCACGCGTGTCCTGGAGGCCGAAAATGCCGTCCTCAGGGGACAAATGACGGAGCCGCGGGCGGAGGTGGCACGGCTCCGGCAGGTGGTGGAGGCGAGAACGGCTGCTGCCGCAATGCCTCCGCCACCGCGCCCGGGAGAGGGCTCAGTATCGCCGCCGATCGTCGGCGCCCGGGATTGCCATCGCTCCTGGCAAGAAAAGTCCTCGCCACCGCCTGCGGCTGCGCCCGCAGATTTTCTGGCGCAGATAAGCGCCCTGATAGACGCCAAATTGGCGTCATTCAGGAGGGAGCTCGCGCCGCGAACGGACTCGGCCCTGCGATCGGTGGCACCTGGGCCGTCCGTCCCCTCACAGTCTTCCGACAGGGTGGGGCGGAAGACGAAGAAGAAGAAGAAAGGTGGGAAAGCTGGGGCGGCTATAGCGGCCCAGACGGAGCCCGCTCGACCGCGAGCAGAATCGGCGCTACCCTCTGCCGCGCCTCCGCCCCAGGTGGCGTGGTCCCAGGTGGTTGGCCGCAAGGCTAAAAAGGCGGCTGCCAAGGCCACTGCGGCGGCGAATAATAAAAAAGGTCGGGTGGTCCCGGCGGCCCCCAGGAAGACACCCCTGCCACCGCGACCGCCACGCACAGCAGCGGTTACCATAACGGTTCCGTCTGGCGTGGACATTACTTACGCGCAGGCGATGGCCACTGCCAGGTCCAAGGTGGACCTGGCAGAAATTGGCATCGCCTCGCTGAGGCCGCGAAGGGCGGTGACTGGGGGGTTAATTTTGGAAGTCCCTGGCACCGATGGGGCCGCCAAGGCCACCGTCCTCGCCACAAAAGTGGCGGAAGCGCTGGCAGGCACCGGCGTAAAGGTCGCGCGTCCGGTCAAAAAAGCTGACCTTAGGGTGCGCGGCCTGGTCGATTCGACCACGCCGGCGGAGGTCGCTGCGGCTGTTGCCCGCGTGGGCGGGTGCAGCGAGGGGGACATCAATACCGGCGAAATCCGGTCTTCCCCCTCGGGATTGGGCACCCTCTGGGTCCGATGTCCTGCCGCGGCCGCTCGCAAGGTTGCTGTCGCGGGCCGGATAACCGTCGGCTGGACCCAGGCAGCCGTGGAGGCCCTGAGTGCCCGGCCTCTGCAGTGTTACCGTTGCCTTGGTGTTGGCCACACCAGTCAGCGGTGCACTTCTGCCGAGGATAGGTCCGACTGCTGCTATAGATGCGGCAGTCGGGACCATAAGGTGGCAGCCTGTACGGCCACGCCCAATTGTCCGCTTTGTGCGGGCGCGGGCAGGCCGTCTGGTCACCGCCTCGGCGGCCGGGCGTGTCCTGTCAGTGCGAGGCGAGGCAAGGTAGGCGGCCAAAGGTCGTCTGCCAGATCCAATAAAAAAGGGAAGGAAACCACGATGGCCAAGGCAGCGACCACCGTGGCCAGCAACGAAAAGGCGGCACCGCCTGATGCTACCGCCGCACCCGCGGTGGCGAATGGGGCCACTAAAGTCCCTGACGCCACCGCATCCGCGGCCGTGACGGCGATGGACACGGCTGTGTAATGGGGCCCCCGGGCCCGATAATACAAGTTAACCTCAACTGCTCGGCCAGAGCGCAGGATCTCCTGTTTCAATGCCTGGCCGAGCGGGGTGCCGGGTTGGCAGTCGTGGCGGAGCCGCACAGGGTCCCCAAACATCCACACTGGATGGGGGACTCAATTGGCTCCGCCGCGATTATTTGGGCTGGGAGGCCGGGGTCCCCGCCGTGCTCGGTTATCGAGCGCGGCCTGGGATACGTGGCCGTTGATTGGGGCGGAACCGCGGTTGTGGCGATATACGCACCTCCAAGGTGGTCCCTCGAAGAGTTTGAGCAGTATCTGGACGGGGTGGGGAGATGCGTCTCCCGCTGCCATCCCCGTCCGGTGCTGGTCCTGGGGGACTTCAATGCCAAGGCCTCGGCTTGGGGTTCCCCCGGGACTGACTCGAGGGGCCGGGAGGTGCTTGATTGGGCGGCGGGACTGGAGCTCCGTCTACTGAACACGGGCTCGGTCCATACGTGCGTGCGGCATAACGGGGGGTCCATCGTTGACCTTTCGTGGGCAACGCCCCAGGCCGCGCGCCGTATTACGGGGTGGAGGGTGGCGGAAGGGGTCGAGACGTTGTCTGACCACAGATACATAGTTCTCGACCTCTCCGCCGCCCCACCATCGACACCCCGTCGTCGCCCCGCCGATGAGGGTTCGCCTCAGCCGCGGTGGGCGCTGAAGCGCCTCGACCAGGACGCTCTGATGGCGGCAGCCCACGTCGTGGCCTGGCCAGCAACACCGGCCGGGCCAGTCGACGGGAATGGGGAGGCCCGTTGGTTCCGGAGCGCAATGACGTCGATTTGCGACGTCGCCATGCCCCGGGCCAGGGTCTTCCCGAGGAAGGCGGTGTACTGGTGGTCGCGCGCGATGGCGGAATTACGCACCGAGTGCGTCCGCGCGCGGCGTCAGTGCGCTCGCGCCCGTCGACGACGACGTACGGACGACGTGCTGGCTGCCCAGCTGTACGGGCGATATCGGGAGAAGGTGGTCGCCCTGCAGCTGGCCATCAGGCGAGCGAAGGACCAAGCCTGGCGCGATCTCCTCGGCTCTCTGAGCCGAGATCCGTGGGGGCGCCCATACAAGATGGCTTTGGGACGATTGCGTCCCTGGGCGCCCCCCGTGACGGAGAGCCTGGATCCCGGGCTGCTCGGGCGGGTCGTGGACGCGTTATTCCCTGTTAGCGGGGAGGCGTCCCGGCCCGTCCCTGAGCCAGAGGAACATGAGTGGTCCCCGGATCTTGAGGTCGCGCCGGAGGAGATGGCCGGGGTCGTTAAATGGCTCCGGGGCAAGAATACCGCCCCGGGGCCGGACGGTATCCCCGGCCGGGTCTGGTTGCTCGCCGCGAGCGTCCTGGGGGAGAGGCTGAGGAGCCTCTACTCTGGGCTCCTGAGGTCGGGGACGTTCCCCGACCTATGGAGAGAAAGTCGGATGGTCCTCTTGAGGAAGGATGGGAGGCCGGGGGATTCTCCCTCCGCGTACCGGCCCGTTTGTCTCATGGATGAGGCGGGCAAGATCTTCGAGAAGATCATTGTTGCCCGCCTCTCCGGGCACCTGTCCCGCGACGGCCCAGATCTGGCGGACTGCCAGTTTGGCTTCCGGGAGGGGCGATCGACGGTCGACGCTATCGACCGTCTCAAGTCCCTCTCGGACAATGCCGTGGCAAGGGGCGGGGTATGCTTGGCGGTGTCCATTGACATCGTCAATGCGTTCAACACCCTGCCCTGGTCCGCCATTAGGGAGGCCCTCGTCGATCACCAGGTGCCTCCCTATCTGAGGCGGGTGATCGGGGCCTACCTGCGGGACAGGTGGGTCGAATACCCGGGCCGGTACGGGATGATACGGAGGGAAGTGGACCGCGGGGTCCCGCAGGGGTCCGTTTTAGGACCGCTCCTGTGGGACCTGGGTTACAACGCGGTCCTGGAAAAGGCCTCCCTGCCCGACGGTGCCACTCTCGTCTGCTACGCGGACGACACGTTGGTGGTCGCCGTCGGGAGTACCTTCGAGAGGACCATCCGACGAGCAGAGGTTGCGGTGGCAGCCGTCGTCGCGAGGATCCGCGATCTGGGGCTGAAAATAGCCCCGGATAAGGCCGAGGCTGTCTGGTTCCACGGACGGCCTTGGTCTCGGCCACCGGCCAGATCGTGGATCCGGGTTGGAGAAGCCTGCGTCGAGGTGAAGTCCGAGTTGAAATATCTCGGACTGATCCTCGACAGCCGCTGGAGCTTCGATGCGCATCTCGACCGTCTCGTCCCCCGAGTCGAAAAGGCGGCGGCCTCTTTGGGCCGCCTGCTGCCCAACCTCGGGGGACCGGGAGATTTGGTGCGCCGCCTATACCTGGGCGTGGTGCGGTCTATGGCCTTGTACGGTGCCCCAATCTGGGCGCCGTACGTGATGACCAGCCGGCGCAACACGCTGTTGTTGCGCCGGCTGCAGAGGCGGATGGCCATCCGCCTCATAAGAGGTTACCGCACCACGTCTACCGTGGCGGCGCTTGCTCTGGCGGGAGAACTTCCTTTCGAGCTTCAAGCGGCGGTGCGCGCCTATGTTTATAGGCGCACTGGCATCGCCAGCCGTGCTCGAGGGGCCCCGCCGGAGCGTGAGACGGTCGATGGCTTCGAGCTCCAGGCCCGGCGACTAGCGCTCGCCAGATGGCGTTCCGAGCTTTGCTCCCACGCCGGCGAGCGCGTCCCCGGGGCTCTCCTGCCGCACTTCACCTCGTGGCGGGAGAGACGGCATGGCAGGCTCTCCTACCGTGCGACGCAGGTGTTCACCGGGCATGGCTGCTTCGGTGTCTACCTGTGTCGCATCGGGCGGGAAGCGACGACGGTGTGCCACCATTGTGGCGCGGAGGAAGACTCGGCGCAGCACACGCTGGAGGAATGTCCCGCCTTTTCAGCGCTGCGCCGAGTCCTAAAACGAGAAGTCGGCCACGACCTCGCACTCTCCAGCCTAGTTGGGGCCATGCTGGAGAGCCCGTGGAAGTGGGCGGCAGCAATCTCTTTCTGCGAGGAGGTTATGTCGCGGAAGGAGGCTGCCGAGCGGGATCGGGAGCTTACAGATCCCGCCCGACGTGCCCGGGGACGGCGTGCGCGCCCACGCCGAGAAACCCCGGGCAGCTGAGAGTGGGCGGGCGGCGGGTGTACCAGAACATGCTGGTTTCATTGCCCGCCGCCCGCCAACAGAGGAGAACGTCCACTGTTGGGTGTGGGGGATGACGAGTCGCCTGAAGGAGGCGAGGGTTAACTGTGATCCTCCTCCAATATACTCGTCGTCCCCCCGGCGGCCGCTGTGATCATGGCGGGGGCCCTGGTCACCTATCGCGCGGTCGCCGTGTCGGGGCGGTGCGGGGTGCGACCCCTCGCGCCGCCGAATTTAAATGGATTTAGGGGGGAGGATTATATCTCCCCCGGGACGCGGCCGGCTATCCTTACCATTCTGATGGCCGGCCAGGCGAGGGGGAGCCGCGGTAGTGTTCTTCAAGAGTTCCCGTGGCTCCCCCGTTGAATCGCCAGCGATCGGTCCTGCGTCCTCTGGTCGCCGTGGAGGTTTTAGTGGGTCGATCCCCACACTACCCTCGTCCCGCTCCCCCGGGCGGGGCGGGGGTGTCTGGCTAGCAGATTTCCTCCACGTAAAATAAAAAAAAAAAGGTTATGTCAAGGTTATGTCAAGGTTTTCCCCGACCTATGGAGAGAAAGTCGGATGGTCCTCTTGAGGAAGGATGGGAGGCCGGGGGATTCTCCCTCCGCGTACCGGCCCATTTGTCTCCTGGATGAGGCGGGCAAGATCTTCGAGAAGATCATTGTTGCCCGCCTCTCCAGACACCTGTCCCGCGACGGCCCCGATCTAGCGGACTGCCAGTTTGGCTTCCGGGAGGGGCGATCGACGGTCGACGCTATCGAGCGTCTCAAGTCCCTCTCGGACAATGCCGTGGCAAGGGGCGGGGTGTGCTTGGCGGTGTCCATTGACATCGTCAATGCGTTCAACACCCTGCCCTGGTCCGCCATTAGGGAGGCCCTCGTCGATCACCAGGTGCCTCCCTATCTAAGGCGGGTGATTGGAGCCTACCTGCGGGACAGGTGGGTCGAATACCCGGGCCGGTACGGGATGATACGGAGGGAAGTGGACCGCGGGGTCCCGCAGGGGTCCGTTTTAGGACCGCTCCTGTGGGACCTGGGTTACAACGCGGTCCTGGAAAAGGCCTCCCTGCCCGACGGTGCCACCCTCGTCTGCTACGCGGACGACACGTTGGTGGTCGCCGTCGGGAGTACCTTCGAGAGGACCATCCGACGAGCAGAGGTTGCGGTGGCAGCCGTCGTCGCTAGGATCCGCGATCTGGGGCTGAAAATAGCCCCGGAGAAGGCCGAGGCTGTCTGGTTTCACGGACGGCCTCGGTCTCGGCCACCGGCCAGATCGTGGATCCGGGTTGGAGAAGCCTGCGTCGAGGTGAAGTCCGAGTTGAAATATCTCGGACTGATCCTCGACAGCCGCTGGAGCTTCGATGCGCATCTCGACCGTCTCGTCCCCCGAGTCGAAAAGGCGGCGGCCTCTTTAGGCCGCCTGCTGCCCAACCTCGGGGGACCAGGAGATTTGGTGCGCCGCCTATACCTGGGCGTGGTGCGGTCTATGGCCTTATACGGTGCCCCAATATGGGCGCCGTACGTGATGTCCTGCCGACGCAGCACGCTGTTGTTGCGCCGGCTGCAGAGGCGGATGGCCATCCGCCTCATAAGAGGTTACCGCACCACGTCTACCGTGGCGGCGCTTGCTCTGGCGGGAGAACTTCCCTTCGAGCTTCAGGCGGCGGTGCGCGCCTATGTTTACAGGCGCACTAGCATCGCCAGCCGTGCTCGGGGGTCCCCGCCGGAGCGAGAGACGGTCGGGGGCTTCGAGCTCCAGGCCCGGCGACTAGCGCTCGCCAGATGGCGTGCCGAGCTGTGCTCCCACGCCGGCGAGCGCGTCCCCGGGGCTCTCCTGCCGCACTTCACCTCGTGGCGGGAGAGACGGCATGGCAGGCTCTCCTACCGAGCGACGCAGGTGTTCACCGGGCATGGCTGCTTCGGTGTCTACCTGTGTCGCATCGGGCGGGAAGCGACGACGGTGTGCCACCACTGTGGCGCGGAGGAAGACTCGGCGCAGCACACGCTGGAGGAATGTCCCGCCTTTTCAGCGCTGCGCCGAGTCCTAAAACGAGAAGTCGGCCACGACCTCGCACTCTCCAGCCTAGTTGGGGCCATGCTGGAGAGCCCGTGGAAGTGGGCGGCAGCAATCTCTTTCTGCGAGGAGGTTATGTCGCGGAAGGAGGCTGCCGAGCGGGATCGGGAGCTTACAGATCCCGCCCGACGTGCCCGGGGACGGCGTGCGCGCCCACGCCGAGAAACCCCGGGCAGCTGAGAGTAGGCGGGCGGCGGGTGTACCAGAATATGCTGGTTTCATTGCCCGCCGCCTGCCAACAGAGGAGGACGTCCACTGTTGGGAGTGGGGGATGACGAGTCGCCTGAAGGAGGCGAGGGTTAACTGTGATCCTCCTCCAATATACTCGTCGTCCCCCCGGCGGCCGCTGTGAACAGGGCGGGGGCCCTGGTCACCTATCGCGCGGTCGCCGTGTCGGGGCGGTGCGGGGTGCGACCCCTCGCGCCGTCGAATTTAAATGGATTTTAGGGGGGAGGATTTTTTTTTTATTTCCCCCCGGGACGCGGCCGGCCGTCGTTACCATCTTGATGGCCGGCCAGGCGAGGGGGAGCCGCGGTAGTGTTCTTCAAGAGTTCCCGTGACTCCCCCGTTGAATCGCCAGCGATCGGCCCTGCGTCCTCAGGTCGCCGTGGAGGTTTTAGTGGGTCAAACCCCACACTACCCTCGTCCCGCTCCCCCGGGTGGGGCGGGGGTGTCTGGCGAGCAGATTTCCTCCACGTAAAATAAAAAAAAAAAAAAAAAAAAAGGTTATGTCGGTCGGATAAGGGACTGTCATGCGTAACTAAGGTCTTTTGGCCATAGCCTCTGCAGTTCAAGTCTTCCCCACCTTCACGTGGTACCGGCTGTTCTCGCCGAAGGGGTTCAGGCTCTCGAATGACGCAGTAACAGTGGTAGCTGTCGACGGGCACAACCACTCACTTTCATATACACACACGTTCTACGCGTGCTTCCGGGCACCCTTTGTCTCGGGGAGAGTGTAAGAGAGGCTTTCCCCTTTTTCCGGGGAGCCAGTGGATGAATTGAGTAACTCTATAAACGGGTTCACTCGTGAATGAAGGGGGCCTACCTATAAACGGGAATGCCCTGGCGGGTTATGAATGGTCCGGGTACCTGGTCAATAGGTACACCGGAATACGAATGAGTCTCCGAGCTCGAAGGGTTGCTGTCTGGGAGTGCGGTGCAGTGATCGTCGGGGGAGGGAATGATCGGGGGTCCAGAGGGGACTTCCTCGTGTCCGTGTGCGCCCCCTATCTGGAGGGTACAGCGGTTAACACCGGTGGGCACTGCCGGGCCGCCATTAGTAGGGGGGCCCGAACCCAGCCCAGCCAGTTGGGAGGCAGCCCTGCACAGTGGTAGGGCGATTACGCTAAATCCCGCTTCTCGTAGTAGTGCCGAGTGGCGTCCGGACGGGTACCCTGCTGCGGGGAGCGGGGGGGGAACCGACGAGGCCACCGGATTGTAGGGACGCTCGGACATCGGGGGGGTCCAGGACGGGCTGCCGGTGCCCCTTCTCCCGGCGATCCTCCTGACCATATTACACACCTACACTCTTTTACACTGTTTTTGTCCCTTTTTGTTTAACTCCTTTTTTTTTTTTTAAATGAATAGAGATACTGAAAATAAGCAGGTTTTTACAGTGCCGCCTGCGTCCCTCGGTTTATCCGAGGTAAGGGTGCTTCCCGGCACCCGCAATTCCGCCAAGTCGGTAGGCAACCAGGCCGACTTGGATGTGCTGGCTACTGGAAGTCAGCGCCTCGATCTCGTGCAGGAGGGCTCGCCCTTTCTGCCGAGAAAGAGTTTGGCACGGTCTCCGCCGTCAGGATCTCGTGATCCTGCACGTGAGGCCGAGGACCAGGAGAATCCCCGGACGGCGGCCGTTACGGCCTCCTCTCCGGTGCCCAATCCCCCCTCCCCTCCCTTCTTCTCCCCTCTCCCTCCTTCCTCTCTATTTTCCTTTCCCCCTTCACCTACCCTCGGCTCCGCCAAGAGTTCGGTGGGTGGTAGTAAAAGTAAGACTAAGAGAAAGAGGACCGCGGTTTCGTCTCCCGAGGAAGCGATCGGCGGTACCTCGGACGAGTCTGCCACGACGAGCGGCTGCGTGAGCCCCCTGCCTGGCCTGGAAACGCAGGTCAAAGAGGCGGTCGCGGGCACACGAGCGCTCTGCAAGAGGCTAGGCGCCTCCACGGAAATGGAGGAGGACACGAGAAAACTGTTGAATTCAATAATCAGAAGTCTCAACGATGCCCAGCATACGGTCAAGGCGATGAGGAGAAATGATCGAGCCTCCGCAATACCGACATCGACTCCCCGGCATTCTTCACGGAGCTCTCCGGCTTCGGTCACGGTCGGCACCCAGACGGAGGTACACGAGGTGATGGATACTAGTGGCTCCGTCTCGCCGAAGTCTAGATCCTGCGGCACCCAGACCTGCGACCCGCAGGAAGTCGACGACCACGACGTCGTGGAGTGGACGCGCGGGTCCAGGGACTGGCTGTCGCTTAGAGCCCTGGTGGACAGAAGGTGGGCGGAAACCGCTTTTACGGCTACAACCATCGTGGAGGGCAACCCACTTGTTAGCTGCCCCGACGACGACGTGGCCTGCTTCGCCCCGGCCGACCTTGAAGTGGGAGGTGGTCCTGCCCACTTCCTCATGGACCGCATTCCGGGGATCGCCGATTTGAGGGCGGACCCTCCACCGGTGGGTGAGTCCACATTCGTAACTTTAAGGACGTCCATTCCGCGCCGCGATGCCCCCCCTAGAATCCGCGAGAAAAAAGTATTTTTCGCAGCCGATAGGGTGAATGGGACGAGTGTTTTTGTGGTCGAAAATGCATTCAAGGCTCTGGTGCATCTTAGGGAGTTGGGAGTCAAAATGGCATGCAAGTGCATAGCCATGGCCTCCCACCCCAACATTCCGCCGGAGCCTTTCCGGAAAATGCTTGAGGCGGTATTTTCGGGTACCGGTATTCTAATTAAGATCTGGGGGATCCCGGCCGGCCTAGTGCGTCGTCCTCCCGAGCCGCCCTCCGACACGGTCCTGGTGAGGGGCGAGAATCTCTCGTACGCTCAGATGCTCCGAGCCGTTAAAGACAAGGTGGACATCGACGGCGCGGGGATTCTCGTCTCCGACGTCAGGACCAGCAGGGAGGGCCACATGCTCATTCAAGTGAGGGGCGACGGGGCTAAGGCTAGGGCCCTCAGCACTCTAGTCAACGAAAAGGTTCAGGGGCTTAGGGCGTCGGTCGGTGTGGGGAGGGGCCCTCTCCGCACCCTGCATCTTCGCCGTGTCGAAGGCGATGCGACCGCCGACGATATAAAGGCGGCCATTCACAGGAGGCTGCCTGATGTTCCGACTGACAGCTATAGGATACGCGCACTCCGGCCGGCATTTGCCGGGAGACAGAATGCTTCAATTCTGGCTCCCGCGTCGGTGGCGGCGCGTATCATCGCTCTCAGCCCACTACGGGTGGGCTGGAGTTGCTGTCTGGTAACTGAGCGCGAGGAAATCCTCCAGTGCTTCAGGTGCCGGGGTTACGGGCATCGGGCTGCCGAGTGTGAAGGGCCAGACCGTACTAAGGTCTGCCGTAAATGCGGTGCCGATGACCACCGGGCTGGCGATTGCAAGGGTCGGGAGAGGTGTGTGGTCTGTGATCAGGACGGGCACCGGGACGGGGGTCTGCGGTGCCCTGCCTATCGCAAGGCCCTCGAGGATGCGAAGAATAAAGGGGGGAAGCCCCCCTCTGGCGAGCGGCGCCCTAGGGTAACCCCGCGCGCGCGGCCTTCTCCCCCTTCGGTCGAGAAGGGGGTTCGCTCGTCCACCGGGGGTAAGGAACCCACGGAGACAGCTCCCCTACAGGGGCAGGCTATTACCGGTGCTAGGGGTGGCATCGTTCGTGCGGGTGGCGCTCCGCGGCCTGCACCGCGCGGTGCATCGGCCGGGGGGGAGTCCTCCGCGCCTACGAGCGCGACGTCGACGCGCAGCGATGTCTGCGCAGACCGGTGCGCAGACTCGGCCTCCCGTCGCGACGCGAGCCGAGGCGAGCCGAAGCTCAGGCTGCGGCGAGCGCCGGCCCAGGGACGCGCGGGGGGAGACGGGCTGACGAGTCCGAATGACGTCGTCTTGCGTCCGCGCAGCACGGAACGCGCAGGCGGCGGCGCAGGCGCGGCCGAGCTGGGCGAAATTACACGACAGGAGCCGAGCGGCTCAACAAGCACTGCGGAGCAGGGACGTGCGGAGAGGGACGGTCCTCTCCGTCAAAATATAGAAAATAAGGCTGACGTCACGTAACGTCTGTTTCGATACGCGACTGACACGCACGGTTTTTTGTGCAAGAGTTTTTGTGCGAGGTATATTTCTTGTCGGCCTACTTCTAAAACTTTTTCTTTTTCTTACAGTTCTTTTCTTTTTTTATAACGTTAGCTTATCGGTCGCTAACCGATAAGTTTGAAATTTAATTTAATTAATTTTATTAGTGAAGTGCAGTGTGTGGGTGCAACGGCAACGCCGAGCTTAACAGTGCTGCACGGAATTTACTGTTTGGTTCACCAGAATACCTTCGCTTCGATTCTAGCAGAGCGCAAACGTCTCGCCGACGGTAAATCCCATATTTACTCTCAATTTTCGATTTTCACGAGACGTTATACTAGTGCGGCGCAATGGCTAATATGGCCAGTTTACAGAGTATCCGGCTGGGGGGTCTCAATGTTCTCCAGATCAACCTGCATAGGTGTCGGCTAGCCCACGATTTACTGCAGCAGGCTGTGCGTGAGCTCGAGGTCGACGCTGTCCTCGTGTCGGAGCCCTGGACCGTTCCAGGTGACTGGCACAGGGATGAAACCGGAAAGGCGGCCGTCTGGGTCACGGGGAGGGGCGCTGCGGGGGCGGGGGTTAGGCCTGTAGGGGCCGTTCGGGGGGCGGTGGCGGTCAGCGTGGGTGACCTCACCCTCGTTGGCTGCTATTTCTCCCCGAATATTCCTCTCTCTGAATTCGGTGCCCTTCTCTGTGATCTTGAGGCCCTAATTGGAAATATCCCTCTGGGCCAGATTGCAGTGGGCGGGGACTTCAACGCGAAGTCCCCGGCCTGGGGATCGGTCTGCTCCGATGCAAGGGGGCACGCCGTCCTCGAGCTCATAAATAAGATGGGCCTCGTCCCGGTAAAGAGTACCGGGTCGTTCACTTTTGAGAGGGGGAGCCAGCGCTCCCTCATCGATTTTATGTTCTGTGGCGGCGGCGCCTATGCCAGGTTGATGGAGAGCAGGATCCTCGACGTTGAGACTGCCTCCGACCACCGGTACATTCTACACAAGTTTGGTGGGTGCGCGGCCGGGCGGGGACCGCATCTCGGCCCACCGCGCCGGAGCATCGACACCAGGAAATTCTTGGAATTATATTGCAGGTATGCGCATGAAGCTAACCCTCTCAGTATTGTTACTGTTGAGGACGTGGACGCGTACATAGACATGATTGTCGACCTGGCCGGACGAGCGTCTCGCACCCTCCACCCCGGGCTGCGCGATAAGCGTCCCGTGTGGTGGTGGAGTAGCGAGATCGCGACGGCCAGGAAAATGGTTTGCAAGGCCAGGCGAAGCCTGCAGAGGGCCAGGCGCGGTCGGGACGCCGGGGCCCTGGAAGTTCGTATCTCGGCGTATAAAGTCCTTAAAAAGGACCTGGCACGCTCTATTGCGATTGCCAAGTCCGCCGCGTGGAAAAAGTTCACTGATAGCGTGGAGGCTGATGTGTGGGGCCGGCCGTACCTGTGGGTCAGCGGCAGGGTCAAGGGACGCTCTCCGCCAGCATCCCTTAGTGCCGGCGAGGTTGCGGGCGTCGTCCGCAAGCTTTTTGTAACGGAGCCTCCTAGTGGGGCTCCTTTCCCTCGAATTGAGGAGTTCATATCAGAGTGCCCTGCCTCTTCTAGGCAGTTTTTTACAGAGGACGAGGTCGAGGCGGCCATCAAAAAGGTCAAGAGGAGGGCGGCCGGCGTCGACGGCATAGCGTCCTCCGTGGTCTGGGCTCTTGGGAGAGAGGCACTCAGCCACGTCGCCCACCTTTTCAACACATGCCTCGAATTGGGATATTTCCCGGAGGCGTGGAAGGTGGGCCGGCTGGTGTTGATCCCTAAGAAGCCTGGACCCGGGGGCGTGGTGTCGTGGCGCCCGCTTTGCCTTCTCTCGAACTTCTCCAAGGCGTTTGAGTATTGTCTCAAGGAGCGCCTGGCGTCCGTGGTGGCCTTCGCAAGCATTCAATTTGGCTTTGTCAAGCGCAAAAGCACGGTCGATGCCATGTGTCGCCTCATCGACACATGGGACGCTGCCAAGCGTACAGGATTGCATTGCGTAATGGTTGCCTTGGACGTCAGGAATGCCTTTAACACCGTAAGGTGGGACGGTATTTTGGGCGCCTTGGCGGGGAAAGGGGTCTCGGCTCCGCTGTTGCGCGTGCTGAGTAGCTATCTCAGTGGGCGCGTGGTGGAGGCGACGACCCCGTCCGGACCTGAGCGTTTTCCAGTTCATGCCGGGGTGCCTCAGGGCTCCGTTCTCGGCCCCTGGTTCTGGAACGCCCAATACGATGGCCTCCTCGAGATGCCTCTTCCCAGGCACTGTAGTCTAATAGGATTTGCGGACGACGTCGCCCTGCTCGTCGGCGCGCGCAGTGCCGACCGCGTGGTTGCGTTGGCCGAGCAAACGCTCGCCCGCATCCGCGCGTGGTTCAGGGACAACCATCTAGAGCTGGCGGAGGAGAAGACCGAGGTCCTGCACCTGACCAGCAGGAAGGCTCCGGGGCCCCTCCAGCTGGCCCTCGGTTCGGCGTCCCTTCGAGGCGGCGGATGCGTGCGCTACCTCGGACTGCTGATCGAGGGAAATCAGTGTTTTCGTGCACATGTCAGGCGAAGCTGCGAGAAGGCAGCCAAGTACGCGGGCCTGCTAGCCCGAATCTTTCCCAATATCCGGGGCGGGGGCTACTGGGCTCGGCTGCTCTATTATAGGGTGGTCGAGTCGGTGGTCCTCTACGCGGCCCCTGCTTGGGCGCACGTGGCGTCGAGGTGCGGCAACGATAAGGCCATTAACGCGGTCCAGCGTTCGATCCTGGCTCGAGTGGCCAGGTCGTACAGGACCGTGTCCCTCGACGCCGTTTGTGTTCTGGCGGGCGTGCCGCCTCTGGTGTTGGTGGCGGAGGAAAGGCTTCGCATTTTTCGCAGGCTGTCCACCCTCGACCGGGGCTCGGAGGGCTTCGTGTCGGGGGCTGGGCGGGTTAAAGCTGAGGAAAGGCTTGTCACGTTACAGCGTTGGCAAGACAGATGGGATGCTGCAAAGCATGGACGCTGGACCCACCGCTTGATTCCCGTTATCAGCGAGTGGGTCCAGTGGGGCCCTAAAATTCTCAGTTTTCACCTGACCCAGTTTATCACCGGGCACGGATGCTTCTCTGAGTATCAGTCGAGGATGGGCTTATTGTCGAGTGATCTCTGCCTGGCATGTGGGCGCGGGCCTGATGGCCCCGTTCATGCGTTCTTTGGGTGCGGGCGTTTTGCTGCCGAGAGGGGCGCCGCCGAGGGATCGATGGGAACAGCTATCAACCTCGGCAATTTTATGGCGCTTTTAAAAAACGACACCACCAGGACAATTCTCGTTCGCTACATCACCGGTGTTGCCAAGCAACGAGAAGAGCTTGACCGGATAGAAAAGCGACGGCACCGTAGGATGCGAGGCACCTCCAGTTGATCTGGTTGTGTCAATAGTCTAGGCGTTCACTATTTATTTATTTATTTAATTATTTATTCTTTTTTCACTATTTATGTACTTATTTATTTTCTATTTATTTTTTATTTATTTTCTATTTTATGTCCCTTATTTATAGATGTTTGTTCTAGACTTCGGTTCCCCTAGGTTTGTCTAGGTGCTCCATGGCTATTTTTTCTTGTCTCTAGGATTTTTTAGCATAGGCTTACCGTGGCCTTTGTCAAACGGTCATGACAGACGATCCAGACACTCACCGTGCAGGAATCCCGAGAGGGGACGCCGCGGTGGGTGTTCTGCGCAAAGGCTGAAGCCTGAGGAGGGGTTTAGTGGGTATACCAGGCATTGCACCTTTTTCGCCAGGGAGTCCCACACTCCCGCCCACCAACATCCAGGGGCGGCGTGCGCAAAGCATTCCCCTCCTCCTGAAAAAAAAAAAAAAAAAAAAAAAAAAAAAAAAAATGTCAAGGTTATGTCAAGGTTCCCCCCCGAGTCCGCTACCTTGTCGTGGTGGGGGGGGCTTCGTGCCCTAATGATCCTCAAGGCTGTGCCGGCGGGGAATTTATTCCCTGGCAGGTTCTACCATGCCGGAGTGGCTTGAGGTGAGGGGCCAACTAAAGTCGGACACATACCGTAAACCTGTGGTCATGTTTTACAGGAACGGGGGTCTTGCCTTAACCGGCCGGGCCGCGAGGATGACAACCTCTCTAAAAAATCCCTAGCCCCAAGCAGTGTTGCGCGGTGAAGAGGGCGTAGCTTGAGTAAGCGCCAGCTATGGTTGGTGGGTGCACCAATCGTTAGCGGACAACCCCGGGGTACCTGGCGACCCCCCGGGCGTATTAGCCTTCCCCGGGTATGGCGGCTCTACCCGGGGTGACCTCCTTTCCGACCACACTCGTGGGATTAAGTATGGAGTCTACTTTTTCACAAACAACCGGGGAGGGGGGAAACGAGCGTGTGGGGGAGGTGCGCGGGCCTATCGTGCGCCTCAAAAGATGCACAGAGCCGGTGTCGCGGAGGCATTCGGCGACACGCGGCAAAAAGAGGACCGCAGCGGGCCTTGGTGAGTGCGATGAGGGGGAGGAGTCAGATTTCTCTGTCTCCTCCCACCACTCATCGCAGAGTGTCCCGGGCTCGTCGTCAGCGAGGAAGAGAGGACGGCCGCCGACGACCGGCGAATATGTTGGCCTCGCAGAGGCCAAACTTAGGTTGGCCGAAGCTTCGCAGCTGGAGGCCGAGGCAAGGGAGGTGGCGGCGATATTCGACCCGGGAGCCCCTGTGCCGAGACCATCGCGGTCGAGCGTCCCGCTCCCGGACGAGACGGATATCGCGGAAAATTTCCGCAACCGTCCGACGCGGGATGTCGCGGCCGCTATATTGGAGAGCCTGGATGAGGTGGCCAGGATCTCCGGCGTTTCGAAGGGGCTGAAGGGCAACTTGGC
Source organism: Megalopta genalis (assembly GCF_051020955.1). Taxonomy (NCBI): domain Eukaryota; kingdom Metazoa; phylum Arthropoda; class Insecta; order Hymenoptera; family Halictidae; genus Megalopta; species Megalopta genalis. Next base: position 1,092,486 of record NW_027476115.1, read on the forward strand.
CCGCGCCCTGAGGGTGGCCGCTTTAAACGGCAGGGTGGGGGTGTCCGAGCTTGCGGTTAGGTCGGCTACCGACGCCACGCGTGCCCTGGAGGCCGAGAATGCCGTCCTCAGGGGGCAAATGACGGAGCTGCGGGCGGAGGTGGCCCGGCTCCAGCAGGTGGTGGAGGCGAGAACGGCTGCAGCCGCAATGCCCCCGCCGCCGCGCCCGGGAGAGGGCTCAGTATCGCCGCCGATCGTCGGCTCCCGGGATTGCCATCGCTCCGGGCAAGAAAAGTCCTCGCCCCCAGCTGCGGCTGCGCCCGCAGATTTTCTGGTGCAGATAAGCGCCCTGATAGACGCCAAATTGGCGTCATTCAGGAGGGAGCTCGCGCCGCAAACGAACTCGGCCCTGCGATCGGTGGCACCTGGGCCGTCCGTCCCCTCACAGTCTTCGGACAGGGTGGGGCGCAGGGCGAAGAAGAAGAAGAAAGGTGGGAAAGCTGGGGCGGCTATAGCGGCCCAGACGGGGCCCGCTCGACCTCGAGCAGAATTGGCCCCACACTCCGCCGCGCCTCCACCCCAGGAGTCGTGGTCCCAGGTGGTTGGCCGGAAGGCCAAAAAGGCGGCTGCCAAGGCCACTGCGGCCGCGAATAGAAAAGGACGGGTGGTCCCGGCGACCCCCAGGAAGACACCCCTGCCTCCTCGACCGCCACGCACAGCAGCGGTTACCATAACGGTTCCGTCTGGCGTGGACATTACTTACGGGCAGGCGATGGCCACTGCCAGGTCCAAGGTGGACCTGGCAGAAATTGGCATCGCCTCGCTGAGGCCGCGAAGGGCGGTGACTGGGGGGTTAATTTTGGAGGTCCCTGGTACCGATGGGGCCGCCAAGGCCACCGTCCTCGCCACAAAAGTGGCGGAAGCACTGGCAGGCACCGGCGTAAAGGTCGCGCGTCCGGTCAAAAAAGCTGACCTTAGGGTGCGCGGCCTGGTCGATTCGACCACGCCGGCGGAGGTCGCTGCGGCTGTTGCCCGCGTGGGCGGGTGCAGCGAGGGGGACATCAATACCGGCGAAATCCGGTATTCCCCCTCGGGATTGGGCACCCTCTGGGTCCGATGTCCTGCCGCGGCCGCTCGCAGGGTTGCTGTCGCGGGCCGGATAACCGTCGGCTGGACCCAGGCAGCCGTGGAGGCCCTGAGTGCCCGGCCTCTGCAGTGTTACCGTTGCCTTGGTGTTGGCCACACCAGTCAGCGGTGCACTTCTGCCGAGGATAGGTCCGACTGCTGCTATAGATGCGGCAGTCGGGACCATAAGGCGGCAGCCTGTTCGGCCACGCCCAATTGTCCGCTTTGTGCGGGCGCGGGCAAGCCGTCTGGCCACCGCCTCGGCAGCCGGGCTTGCCCTGCCAGTGCGGGGCGGGGCAGGGGAGGCGGCCAAAGGCCGTCTGCCAGGTATAATAAAAAGGGGAGGGAAACCACGATGGCCAAGGCAGCGACCACCGTGGCCAGCAACGAAAAGGTAGCATCGCCTGATGCTACCGCCGCGCCCGCGTGGGCGGATGGGGCCACTAAAGTCCCAGACGCCACCGCATGCGCGGCCGTGACGGCGATGGACACGGCTGTGTAATGGGGCCCCCGGGCCCGATAATACAAGTTAACCTCAACTGCTCGGCCAGAGCGCAGGATCTCCTGTTTCAATGCATGGCCGAGCGGGGTGCCGGGTTGGCAGTCGTGGCGGAGCCGCACAGGGTCCCCAAACATCCACACTGGATGGGGGACTCGATTGGCTCCGCCGCGATTATTTGGGCTGGGAGGCCGGGGTCCCCGCCGTGCTCGCTTATCGAGCGCGGCCTGGGATACGTGGCCGTCGATTGGGGCGGCACCGCGGTTGTGGCGATATACGCACCTCCAAGGTGGTCCCTCGAGGAGTTTGAGCAGTATCTGGACGGGGTAGGGAGATGCGTCTCACGCTGCCATCCCCGTCCGGTGCTGGTCCTGGGGGACTTCAATGCCAAGGCCACGGCTTGGGGTTCCCCCGGGACTGACTCGAGAGGACGGGAGGTGCTGGATTGGGCGGCGGGACTGGAGCTCCGTCTCCTGAACACGGGCTCGGTCCATACGTGCGTGCGGCATAACGGGGGGTCCATCGTTGACCTTTCGTGGGCAACGCCCCCGGCCGCGCGCCGTGTTACGGGGTGGAGGGTGGCGGAGGGGGTCGAGACGTTGTCTGACCACAGATACATAGTTCTCGACCTCTCCGCCGCTCCACCATCGCCACCCCGTCGTCGCCCCGCCGACGAAGGTTCGCCTCAACCGCGGTGGGCGCTGAAGCGCCTCGACCAGGACGCTCTGATGGCGGCAGCCCACGTCGTGGCCTGGCCAGCAACACCGGCCGGGCCAGTAGACGGGAATGGGGAGGCCCATTGGTTCCGGGGAGCAATGACGTCGGTTTGCGACGTCGCCATGCCCCGGGCCAGGGTCTTCCCGAGGAAGGCGGTGTACTGGTGGTCGCGCGCGATAGCGGAATTACGCTCCGAGTGCGTCCGCGCGCGACGCCAGTACGCCCGCGCCCGTCGACGACGACGCACGGACGACGTGCTGGCTGCCCAGCTGTACGGGCGATATCGGGAGAAGGTGGTCGCCCTGCAGCTGGCCATCAGGCGAGCGAAGGACCAGGCCTGGCGCGATCTCCTCGGCTCTCTGAACCGAGATCCGTGGGGGCGCCCATACAAGGTGGCATTGGGACGATTACGTCCCTGGGCGCCCCCCGTGACGGAGAGCCTGGATCCGGGGCTGCTCGGGCGGGTCGTGGACGCGTTATTCCCCGTTAGCGGGGAGGTGTCCCGGCCCGTCCCTGAGCCAGAGGAACATGAGTGGTCCCCGGATCTTGAGGTCGTGCCCGAGGAGATGGCCGGGGTCGTCAAATGGCTCCGGGGCAAGAATACCGCCCCGGGGCCGGACGGTATCCCCGGCCGGGTCTGGTTGCTCGCCACGAGCGTCCTGGGGGAGAGGCTGAGGAGCCTCTACTCTGGGCTCCTGAGGTCGGGGACGTTCCCGGACCTATGGAGAGAAAGTCGGATGGTCCTCTTGAGGAAGGATGGGAGGCCGGAGGATTCTCCCTCCGCGTACCGGCCCATTTGTCTCCTGGATGAGGCGGGCAAGATCTTCGAGAAGATCATTGTTGCCCGCCTCTCCAGACACCTGTCCCGCGACGGCCCCGATCTGGCGGACTGCCAGTTTGGCTTCCGGGAGGGGCGATCGACGGTCGACGCTATCGACCGTCTCAAGCCCTCTCGGACAATGCCGTGGCAAGGGGCGGGGTGTGCTTGGCGGTGTCCATTGACATCGTCAATGCGTTCAACACCCTGCCCTGGTCCGCCATCAGGGAGGCCCTCGTCGATCACCAGGTGCCTCCCTATCTGAGGCGCGTGGCGGTGGCGGTCTGTGGCCACCCAGGGCGGGAGATAACCCCCGAACTAGCCCTCGCGTAGGAGGGTTGATCGGCCGAGTCGATGGGTGTATCGGCGATGAAGGAATTAGAGACCGTCAGTGCGTCGTACATGTAGTACTTCGCATAATGGCGAGGCCCTGATTTAGCATACGGGCTGTGGCGTGTTCTTTGTACAGCACTGTATGTGCTGTATGACTTCCGACTGGGGAACTGTTGTCACTCGTGGCATCAGTTCCCCAGTTTACGTTAAACGGTTTTTCAGACCGTTTTTCGTGGGCGGAACACGCCACTAGACAACACTCCGCTGGGCTCAGGAATACATGGGATGCAATCAATCCCCTGGGCAACCCAGGCTGCAAGGGGCAAACGTGCCCTAGCCACACTTGAGCCTCCACGAAAAAGGTACCGCTGGATAGCTCGTGTTCTTAAATACGCAGCGAACTGAACGAAGTGTGGTGGAGAGGAAGAGGCAGCCTCTCCGACTGCTGTCTCCCACGTGTTTGCCGTGCGTGGCGACCCTTGTCGTCGGAAAAGAGGATCCTGGGATCTGAGGGGGCCCTCTCCTGCGGGTGAGACGTCCCCAACACGTACCTTTGGCCTCTGCTTCGGCTAGATGGGCGGCTGGACGAGAAAAGCAGCCCTGGTCCAGTCAATCGGCTTGGAACGACCACACGCTTCGGGCAAGTGGGTTCTGCTGGGCGAGGACGCGGGCTGGGTAAGGAAACCGACCCAGCCAGCAGACTATATTCGGTGCGTAGCCCTAACTCAGCCTTTGGCGGGTTCCAAATTGTGCGGGTCGGTGGTGGCCGGGGAGCGCACTGGATGAAAGACCAAGACACATTATGGGTCTGAATAAAAATGAACAAACAAACACAAAAACTAAGCGTCCAAAGACGACGGGTCCAGCTCCTACTCGGAGTGAAGCCGTCGCCGCAGACGCGGGAACTGCAAATGCAGCTGTCAGTCCCCCCGCGTCTGTGAGAAAGACAAGATCCGGGAAGGTGATCAATATCGCCAATCCTCGTGTGATCTTGCAAAGATGTGTGACTCCCACGCGAGCGGTCTCGGTGAAAACCGAGCCCACGGTAGAAGGTACGCCGGACACCGGTAACGTGGAAGTAATCGAACGAGTCGGAGACACGTCACTCGTGAAGGTGCAGTCGGCACCCGAGCGTGTCGAGGACCCTACTGGTGACGGTTGGCAATCCGTCACCAAAAAGACGAAGCGAGCCAAGCCGGGCGCACCCACCGGCAAGGCCGCAGTAAACCGGGCCAGGAGACCGAAGGGGACGTTCTCCGGGCAGAAGGTACGGCCTCTCGATCTCGTAAGAGACGAAGCCTTTAGGCGAGTGTCCGAAATACGGACCTTTTGCTTTCGACCTGAGTCGAAAGTCAATAAGGAGTCCGGGTCAAAGATACTCGCCGAGGTTGAGGCACTCAACGAGCTGGTCCAGGAGCTTATTCAACGGAATAGCTTCGTCGAAGGGCAGCTCGCCGCGGTCAGGGCGGACTTAAAAGCGCGTCCTGCCGTAATGAGTGCGATGCGACCTGGGCCGTCCAAGGGAACTCTCCCGAAGACGGCCTGCAACGCCGCGCAGTCGACTTACGCCCATGTGAACAAAGTCGACTGCAAAGGAGCTTCTCCGGAAGCGGGGAGACGGCCACAATCGCAGCATGTGGTAAAAATCTTCCCGCCGAAGGAAAAAGGACAGAGCAGCGAAGTTACGAAGGTTACTGTTCTGTCCCTCATCAAACCAGCGAAGGAGGCGATCCGAATAAAGTCGGTCCGACGCATCCACTCCGGTGGCATCGTCGTCGAGACCGACCGAAAGGAGGACCTGCAAGCCTTCGTTGGCAATAAGAAGCTCCGGAGCGCGGGTCTGTCCGTCTCCTTACCCACCAAGCGGGACCCCGAGGTTTTAGTTTACGACGTCCCGCGTCGGATGGGTAAGGACGAAATTGCCTCCAGTATTTGGAGGCAAAATCTCTGCGATGCGAACCAGAAGGATGTGCCTTCGGGAATTCGGGTCAGCCGCATGGCTGGCAAGACCCCGGAGACAGCCAACTGGGTCGTTGCCGTCAGTCCGCAGAATCTTCAGCGGCTGAAGCAGAGGGGTAGCCGAGTTTACCTTGGATGGAACTCCTGTCGTGTACGGGATTTCGTCCAGGTGCTTCGGTGCTACCGTTGTCAACGCTTCGGGCATACCTCGAAGCGTTGTAAATTCAAGGAGGACGTGTGCGGTCACTGCTCCCAAAAGGGGCATACCTTCACGCTCTGTAGCAAGAAGAGTGAACCTCCGGTCTGCTCTAATTGCAAGGACAGAGGGTGGGCTAGTGCACACAAGTCGCGGGACCCAGCTTGCGCTTCCTATCAGGCGGCGCTAGCTTTGGAGTCGTCCCGTGTCCGACTTGAGTGACGGGCAGACGTGGACTTGTCCACTCCGCCATTCGAACGGCATGCTGGGCGGACCCCTCGGGGTTCGCCCCCTCGGGCCAGGCTGAAGCCCCTCTTGCGGAGATAAATTGACTTTAACACTACTCCGTCAAGAGTGCCTGGATTGGGTTGGACTCGAGGTGGCAGCGGGAGTAGCACGTTGTCTTCCCCTGTCACGATAACGAACGAGGGTAGAGCCAGACCATCGGCACGCGTCGAGAGAGCGGCTAGTATAGTCCACATAGGACCCAGGCATAGCCCATCTTAAGACTCACAACGACGACACTAACTATCTGAGGCGCGTGATCGGGGCCTACCTGCGGGACAGGTGGGTTGAATACCCGGGCCGGTACGGGATGATACGGAGGGAAGTGGACCGCGGGGTCCCGCAGGGGTCCGTTTTAGGACCGCTCCTGTGGGACCTGGGTTACAACGCGGTCCTGGAAAAGGCCCCCCTGCCCGACGGTGCCACCCTCGTCTGCTACGCGGACGACACGTTGGTGGTCGCTGTCGGGAGTACCTCCGAGAGGACCATCCGACGAGCAGAGGTTGCGGTGGCAGCCGTCGTCGCGAGGATCCGCGATCTGGGGCTGAAAATAGCCCCCGAAAAGACCGAGGCTGTCTGGTTTCACGGACGGCCTCGGTCTCGGCCACCGGCCAGATCGTGGATCCGGGTTGGAGAAGCCTGCGTCGAGGTGAAGTCCGAGTTGAAATATCTCGGACTGATCCTCGACAGCCGCTGGAGCTTCGATGCGCATCTCGACCAACTCGTCCCCCGAGTCGAAAGGGCGGCGGCCTCTTTGGGCCGTCTGCTGCCCAACATCGGGGGACCGGGAGATTTGGTGCGCCGCCTATACCTGGGCGTGGTGCGGTCTATGGCCTTATACGGTGCCCCAATATGGGCGCCGTACGTGATGACCAGCCGGCGCAGCACGCTGTTGTTGCGCCGACTGCAGAGGCGGATGGCCATCCGCCTCATAAGAGGTTACCGCACCGCGTCTACCGTGGCGGCGCTTGCTCTGGCGGGAGAACTTCCCTTCGAGCTTCAGGCGGCGGTGCGCGCTTATGTTTATAGGCGCACAAGCATCGCCAGCCGTGCTCGGGGGGCCCCGCCGGAGCGAGAGACGGTCGGGGGCTTCGAGCTCCAGGCCCGGCGACTAGCGCTCGCCAGATGGCGTGCCGAGCTTTGCTCCCACGCCGGCGAGCGCGTCCCCGGGGCTCTCCTGCCGCACTTCACCTCGTGGCGGGAGAGACGGCATGGCAGGCTCTCCTACCGTGCGACGCAGGTGTTCACCGGGCATGGCTGCTTCGGTGTCTACCTGTGTCGCATCGGGCGGGAAGCGACGACGGTGTGCCACCATTGTGGCGCGGAGGAAGACTCGGCGCAGCACACGCTGGAGGAATGTCCCGCCTTTTCAGCGCTGCGCCGAGTCCTAAAACGGGAAGTCGGCCACGACCTCGCACTCTCCAGCCTAGTTGGGGCCATGCTGGAGGGCCCGGGGAAGTGGGCGGCAGCAATCTCTTTCTGCGAGGAGGTTATGTCGCGGAAGGAGGCTGCCGAGCGGGATCGGGAGCTTACAGATCCCGCCCGACGTGCCCGGGGACGGCGTGCGCGCCCACGCCGAGAAACCCCGGGCAGCTGAGAGTAGGCGGGCGGCGGGTGTACCAGAATATGCTGGTTTCATTGCCCGCCGCCCGCCAACAGAGGAGGACGTCCACTGTTGGGAGTGGGGGATGACGGGTCGCCTGAAGAAGGCGAGGGTTAACTGTGATCCTCCTCCAATATACTCGTCGCCCACCCGGCGGCCGCTGTGATCAGGGCGGGGGCCCTGGTCACGTATCGCGCGGTCGCCGTGTCGGGGCGGTGCGGGGTGCGACCCCTCGCGCCGCCGAATTTAAATGGATTTTAGGGGGGAGGATGTATCTCCCCCCGGGACGCGGCCGGCCATCGTTACCATCTTGATGGCCGGCCAGGCGAGGGGGAGCCGCGGTAGTGTTCTTCAAGAGTTCCCGTGGCTCCCCCGTTGAATCGCCAGCGATCGGTCCTGCGTCCTCAGGTCGCCGTGGAGGTTTTAGTGGGTCAATCCCCACACTACCCTCGTCCCGCTCCCCCGGGCGGGGCGGGGGTGTCTGGCGAGCAGATTTCCTCCACGTAAAATAAAAAAAAAAAAAAAAAAAAAAAAAGGTTATGTCAAGGTTGCCACCCTCGTCTGCTACGCGGACGACACGTTGGTGGTCGCCGTCGGGAGTACCTTCGAGAGGACCATCCGACGAGCAGAGGTTGCTGTGGCAGCCGTCGTCGCGAGGATCCGCGATCTGGGGCTGAAAATAGCCCCGGAGAAGGCCGGGGCTGTCTGGTTTCACGGACGGCCTCGGTCTCGGCCACCGGCCAGATCGTGGATCCGGGTTGGAGAAGCCTGCGTAGAGGTGAAGTCCGAGTTGAAATATCTCGGACTGATCCTCGACAGCCGCTGGAGCTTCGATGCGCATCTCGACCGTCTCGTCCCCCGAGTCGAAAAGGCGGCGGCCTCTTTGGGCCGCCTGCTGCCCAACCTCGGGGGACCGGGAGATTTGGTGCGCCGCCTATACCTGTGCGTGGTGCGGTCTATGGCCTTATACGGTGCCCCAATCTGGGCGCCGTACGTGATGACCAGCCGGCGCAACACGCTGTTGTTGCGCCGGCTGCAGAGGCGGATGGCCATCCGCCTCATAAGAGGTTACCGCACCACGTCTACCGTGGCGGCGCTTGCTCTGGCGGGAGAACTTCCCTTCGAGCTTCAGGCGGCGGTGCGCGCCTATGTTTATAGGCGCACAAGCATCGCCAGCCGTGCTCGAGGGGCCCCGCCGGAGCGAGAGACGGTCGAGGGCTTCGAGCTCCAGGCCCGGAGACTAGCGCTCGCCGGATGGCGTGCCGAGCTTTGCTCCCACGCCGGCGAGCGCGTCCCCGGGGCTCTCCTGCCGCACTTCACCTCGTGGCGGGAGAGACGGCATGGCAGGCTCTCCTACCGAGCGACGCAGGTGTTCACCGGGCATGGCTGCTTCGGTGTCTACCTGTGTCGCATCGGGCGGGAAGCGACGACGGTGTGCCACCATTGTGGCGCGGAGGAAGACTCGGCGCAGCACACGCTGGAGGAATGTCCGGCCTTTTCAGCGCTGCGCCGAGTCCTAAAACGAGAAGTCGGCCACGACCTCGCACTCTCCAGCCTAGTTGGGGTCATGCTGGAGGGCCCGGGGAAGTGGGCGGCAGCAATCTCTTTCTGCGAGGAGGTTATGTCGCGGATGGAGGCTGCCGAGCGGGATCGGGAGCTTACAGATCCCGCCCGACGTGCCCGGGAACGGCGTGCGCGCCCACGCCGAGAAACCACGGGCAGCTGAGAGTAGGCGGGCGGCGGGTGTACCAGAACATGCTGGTTTCATTGCCCGCCGCCCGCCAGCAGAGGACGACGTCCACTGTTGGGAGTGGGGGATGACGAGTCGCCTGGGGGAGGCGAGGGTTAACTGTAATCCTCCTCCAATATACTCGTCGTCCCCCCGGCGGCCGCTGTGATCAGGGCGGGGGCCCTGGTCACCTATCGCGCGGTCGCCGTGTCGGGGCGGTGCGGGGTGCGACCCCTCGCGCCACCAAAATTAAATGGATTTTAGGGGGGAGGATGTATCTCCCCCCGGGACGCGGCCGGCCATCGTTACCATCCTGATGGCCGGCCAGGCGAGGGGGAGCCGCGGTAGTGTTCTTCAAGAGTTCCCGTGGCTCCCCCGTTAAATCGCCAGCGATCGGTCCTGCGTCCTCAGGTCGCCGTGGAGGTTTTAGTGGGTCGATCCCCACACTACTCTCGTCCCGCTCCCCCGGGCGGGGCGGGGGTGTCTGGCGAGCAGATTTCCTCCACGTAAAATAAAAAAAAAAAAAAAAAGGTTATGTCAAGGTTATGTCAAGGTTATGTCAAGGTCCCTCCCGTGTCCGCTACCTTGTCGTGGTGGGGGGGCTTCGTGCCCTAATGATCCTCAAGGCTGTGCCGGCGGGGAATTTATTCCCTGGCAGGTTCTACCATGCCGGAGTGGCTTGAGCTGAGGGGCCAACTAAAGTCGGACACATACCGTAAACCTGTGGTCATGTTTTACAGGAACGGGGGTCTTGCCTTAACCGGCCGGGCCGCGAGGATGACAACCTCTCTAAAAAATCCCTAGCCCCAAGCAGTGTTGCGCGGTGATGAGGGTGTAGCTGGAGTAAGCGTCAGCTATGGTTGGTGGGTGCACCAATCTTTAGCGGACAACCCCGGGGTACCTGGCGACCCCCGGGTGTATTAGCCTTCCCCGGGTATGGCGGCTCTGCCCGGGGTGACCTTCTTTCCGACCACACTCGTGGGACCAATTATGGATTCTTTTAAACAACTAACCGGGGAGGGGGGAAACGAGCGTGAGGTGGAGGTGCGCGGGCCTATCGTGCGCCTCAAAAGATGTGCAGAGCCGGTGTCGCGGAGGCATTCTGCAACACGCGGTAAAAAGAGGACCGCTGCGGGCCTTGGTGAGTGCGATGACGGGGAGGAGTCAGATTTCTCTGTCTCCTCCCACCACTCATCGCAGAGTGTCCCGGGCTCTTCGTCGGCGAGGAAGAGAGGACGGCCGCCGACGACCGGCGAATATGTTGGCCTCGCAGAGGCCAAACTTAGGCTGGCCGAGGCTTCGCAGCTGGAGGCCGAGGCAAGGGAGGTGGCGGCGATATTCGACCCGGGTGCCCCCGTGCCGAGACCATCGCGATCGAGCGTCCCGCTCCCGGACGAGACGGATATAGCGGAAAATTTCCGCAACCGTCCAACGCGGGATGTCGCGGCCGCTATATTGGAGAGCCTGGATGAAGTGGCCAGGATCTCCGGCGTGTCAAAGGGGCTGAAGGGCAATTTGGCCCGCGCCCTAAGGGTGGCCGCCTTAAACGGCAGGGTGGGGGTGTCCGAGCTTGCGGTTAGGTCAGCTACCGACGCCACGCGTGCCCTGGAGGCAGAGAATGCCGTCCTCAGGGGGCAAATGACGGAGCTGCGGGCGGAGGTGGCTCGGCTCCGGCAGGTGGTGGAGGCGAGTACGGCTGCTGCCGCAATGCCTCCGCCGCCGCGCCCGGGAGAGGGCTCAGTATCGCCGCCGATCGTCGCCGCCCGGGACTGCCAACGCTCCGGGCAAGAAAAGTCCTCGCCCCCACATGCGACTGCGCCCGCAGATTTTCTGGCGCAGATAAGCGCCCTGATAGACGCCAAATTGGCGTCATTCAGGAGGGAGCTCGCGCCGCGAACGGACTCGGCCCTGCGATCGGTGGCACCTGGGCCGTCCGTCCCCTCACAGTCTTCGGACAGGGTGGGGCGGAAGACGAAGAAGAAGAAGAAAGGTGGGAAAGCTGGGGCGGCTATAGCGGCCCAGACGGAGCCCGCTCGACCGCGAGCAGAATCGGCGCTACCCTCTGCCGCGCCTCCGCCCCAGGAGGCGTGGTCCCAGGTGGTTGGCCGCAAGGCTAAAAAGGCGGCTGCCAAGGCCACTGCGGCGGCGAATAATAAAAAAGGACGGGTGGTCCCGGCGGCCCCCAGGAAGACACCCCTGCCTCCGCGACCGCCACGCACAGCAGCGGTTACCATAACGGTTCCGTCTGGCGTGGACATTACTTACGCGCAGGCGATGGCCACTGCCAGGTCCAAGGTGGACCTGGCAGAAATTGGCATCGCCTCGCTGAGGCCGCGAAGGGCGGTGACTGGGGGGTTAATTTTGGAAGTCCCTGGCACCGATGGGGCCGCCAAGGCCACCGTCCTCGCCACAAAAGTGGCGGAAGCGCTGGCAGGCACCGGCGTAAAGGTCGCGCGTCCGGTCAAAAAAGCTGACCTTAGGGTGCGCGGCCTGGTCGATTCGACCACGCCGGCGGAGGTCGCTGCGGCTGTTGCCCGCGTGGGCGGGTGCAGCGAGCGGGACATCAATACCGGCGAAATCCGGTCTTCCCCCTCGGGATTGGGCACCCTCTGGGTCCGATGTCCTGCCGCGGCCGCTCGCAAGGTTGCTGTCGCGGGCCGGATAACCGTCGGCTGGACCCATGCAGCCGTGGAGGCCCTGAGTGCCCGGCCTCTGCAGTGTTACCGTTGCCTTGATGTTGGCCACACCAGTCAGCGGTGCACTTCTGCCGAGGATAGGTCCGACTGCTGCTATAGATGCGGCAGTCGGGACCATAAGGTGGCAGCCTGTACGGCCACGCCCAATTGTCCGCTTTGTGCGGGCGCGGGCAGGCCTTCTGGTCACCGCCTCGGCGGCCGGGCGTGTCCTGTCAGTGCGAGGCGAGGCAAGGTAGGCGGCCAAAGGTCGTCTGCCAGATTCAATAAAAAAGGGAAGGAAACCACGATGGCCAAGGCAGCGACCACCGTGGCCAGCAACGAAAAGGCGGCACCGCCTGATGCTACCGCCGCACCCGCGGGGGCGAATGGGGCCACTAAAGTCCCTGACGCCACCGCATCCGCGGCCGTGACGGCGATGGACACGGCTGTGTAATGGGTCCCCCGGGCCCGATAATACAAGTTAACCTCAACTGCTCGGCCAGAGCGCAGGATCTCCTGTTTCAATGCCTGGCCGAGCGGGGTGCCGGGTTGGCAGTCGTGGCGGAGCCGCACAGGGTCCCCAAACATCCACACTGGATGGGGGACTCGATTGGCTCCGCCGCGATTATTTGGACTGGGAGGCCGGGGTCCCCGCCGTGCACGCTTATCGAGCGCGGCCTGGGATACGTGGCCGTTGATTGGGGCGGGACCGCGGTTGTGGCGATATACGCACCTCCAAGGTGGTCCCTCGAAGAGTTTGAGCAGTATCTGGACGGGGTAGGGAGATGCGTCTCCCGCTGCCATCCCCGTCCGGTGCTGGTCCTGGGGGACTTCAATGCCAAGGCCACGGCTTGGCCTGGCCAGCAACACCGACCGGGCCAGTCGACGGGAATGGGGAGGCCCATTGGTTCCGGGGCGCAATGACATCGGTTTGCGACGTCGCCATGCCACGGGCCAGGGTCTTCCCGAGAAAGGCGGTGTACTGGTGGTCGCGCGCGATAGCGGAATTACGCACCGAGTGCGTCCGCGCGCGACGCCAGTACGCTCGCGCCCGTCGACGACGACGTACGGACGACGTGCTGGCTGCCCAGCTGTACGGGCGATATCGGGAGAAGGTGGTCGCCCTGCAGCTGGCCATCAGGCGAGCGAAGGACCAGGCCTGGCGCGATCTCCTCGGCTCTCTGAACCGAGATCCGTGGGGGCGCCCATACAAGATGGCTTTGGGACGATTGCGTCCCTGGGCGCCCCCCGTGACGGAGAGCCTGGATCCGGGGCTGCTCGGGCGGGTCGTGGACGCTTTATTCCCCGTTAGCGGGGAGGCGTCCCGGCCCGTCCCTGAGCCAGAGGAACATGAGTGGTCCCCGGATCTTGAGGTCGCGCCGGAGGAGATGGCCGGCGTCGTCAAATGGCTCCGGGGCAAGAATACCGCCCCGGGGCCGGACGGTATCCCCGGCCGGGTCTGGTTGCTCGCCGCGAGCGTCCTGGGGGAGAGGCTGAGGAGCCTCTACTCTGGCCTCCTGTCGGGGACGTTCCCCGACCTATGGAGAGAAAGTCGGATGGTCCTCTTGAGGAAGGATGGGAGGCCGGGGGATTCTCCCTCCGCGTACCGGCCCATTTGTCTCCTGAATGAGGCGGGCAAGATCTTCGAGAAGATCATTGTTGGCCGCCTCTCCAGACACCTGTCCCGCGACGGCCCAGATCTGGCGGACTGCCAGTTTGGCTTCCGGGAGGGGCGATCGACGGTCGACGCTATCGACCGTCTCAAGTCCCTCTCGGACAATGCCGTGGCAAGGGGCGGGGTGTGCTTGGCGGTGTCCATTGACATCGTCAATGCGTTCAACACCCTGCCCTGGTCCGCCATTAGGGAGGCCCTCGTCGATCACCAGGTGCCTCCCTATCTGAGGCGGGTGATCGGGGCCTACCTGCGGGACAGGTGGGTTGAATACCCGGGCCGGTGCGGGATGATACGGAGGCAAGTGGACCGCGGGGTCCCGCAGGGGTCCGTTTTAGGACCGCTCCTGTGGGACCTGGGTTACAACGCGGTCCTGGAGAAGGCCTCCCTGCCCGACGGTGCCACCCTCGTCTGCTACGCGGACGACACGTTGGTGGTCGCCGTCGGGAGTACCTTCGAGAGGACCATCCGACGAGCAGAGGTTGCGGTGGCAGCCGTCGTCGCGAGGATCCGCGATCTGGGGCTGAAAATAGCCCCGGAGAAGGCCGAGGCTGTCTGGTTTCACGGACGGCCTCGGTCTCGGCCACCGGCCAGATCGTGGATCCGGGTTGGAGAGGCCTGCGTAGAGGTGAAGTCCGAGTTGAAATATCTCGGACTGATCCTCGACAGCCGCTGGAGCTTCGATGCGCATCTCGACCGTCTCGTCCCTCGAGTCGAAAAGGCGGCGGCCTCTTTGGGCCGCCTGCTGCCCAACCTCGGGGGACCGGGAGATTTGGTGCGCCGCCTATACCTGGGCGTGGTGCGGTCTATGGCCTTATACGGTGCCCCAATATGGGCGCCGTACGTGATGACCAGCCGGCGCAACACGCTGTTGTTGCGCCGGCTGCAGAGGCGGATGGCCATCCGCCTCATAAGAGGTTACCGCACCACGTCTACCGTGGCGGCGCTTGCTCTGGCGGGAGAACTTCCCTTCGAGCTTCAGGCGGCGGTGCGCGCCTATGTTTATGGGCGCACAAGCATCGCCAGCCGTGCTCGAGGGGCCCCGCCGGAGCGAGAGACGGTCGAGGGCTTCGAGCTCCAGGCCCGGCGACTAGCGCTGGCCAGATGGCGTGCCGAGCTTTGCTCCCACGCCGGCGAGCGCGTCCCCGGGGCTCTCCTGCCGCACTTCACCTCGTGGCGGGAGAGACGGCATGGCAGGCTCTCCTACCGAGCGACGCAGGTGTTCACCGGGCATGGCTGCTTCGGTGTCTACCTGTGTCGCATCGGGCGGGAAGCGACGACGGTGTGCCACCATTGTGGCGCGGAGGAAGACTCGGCGCAGCACACGCTGGAGGAATGTCCCGCCTTTTCAGCGCTGCGCCGAGTCCTAAAACGAGAAGTCGGCCACGACCTCGCACTCTCCAGCCTAGTTGGGGCCATGCTGGAGGGCCCGGGGAAGTGGGCGGCAGCAATCTCTTTCTGCGAGGAGGTTATGTCGCGGAAGGAGGCTGCCGAGCGGGATCGGGAGCTTACAGATCCCGCCCGACGTGCCCGGGGACGGCATGCGCGCCCACGCAGAGAAACCCCGGGCAGCTGAGAGTAGGCGGGCGGCAGGTGTACCAGAACATGCTGGTTTCATTGCCCGCCGCCCGCCAACAGAGGAGGACCTCCCCTGTTGTGAGTGGGGGATGGCGAGTCGTCTGAAGGAGGCGAGGTTTAACTGTGATCCTCCTCCAATATACTCGTCGTCCCCCCGGCGGCCGCTGTGATCAGGGCGGGGGCCCTGGTCACCTATCGCGCGGTCGCCGTGTCGGGGCGGTGCGGGTTGCGACCCCTCGCGCCGCCGAATTTAAATGGATTTTAGGGGGGAGGATTTATTTTATTTTCCCCCGGGACGCGGCCGGCCATCGTTACCATCCTGATGGCCGGCCAGGCGAGGGGGAGCCGCGGTAGTGTTCTTCAAGAGTTCCCGTGGCTCCCCCGTTGAATCGCCAGCGATCGGTCCTGCGTCCTCAGGTCGCCGTGGAGGTTTTAGTGGGTCAAACCCCACACTACCCTCGTCCCGCTCCCCCGGGCGGGGCGGGGGTGTCTGGCGAGCAGATTTCCTCCACGTAAAATAAAAAAAAAAAAAAAAAAAAGGTTTACGTGATGACCAGCCGCCGCAACACGCTGTTGTTGCGCCGGCTGCAGAGGCGGATGACCATCCGCCTCATAAGAGGTTACCGCACCACGTCTACCGTGGCGGCGCTTGCTCTGGCGGGAGAACTTCCCTTCGAGCTTCAGGCGGCGGTGCGCGCCTACGTTTATGGGCGCACAAGCATCGCCAGCCGTGCTCGAGGGGCCCCGCCGGAGCGAGAGACGGTCGAGGGCTTCGAGCTCCAGGCCCGGAGACTAGCGCTGGCCAGATGGCGTGCCGAGCTTTGCTCCCACGCCGGCGAGCGCGTCCCCGGGGCTCTCCTGCCGCACTTCACCTCGTGGCGGGAGAGACGGCATGGCAGGCTCTCCTACCGAGCGACGCAGGTGTTCACCGGGCATGGCTGCTTCGGTGTCTACCTGTGTCGCATCGGGCGAGAAGCGACGACGGTGTGCCACCACTGTGGCGCGGTGGAAGACTCGGCGCAGCACACGCTGGAGGAATGTCCCGCCTTTTCAGCGCTGCGCCGAGTCCTAAAACGAGATGTCGGCCACGACCTCGCACTCTCCAGCCTAGTTGGGGCCATGCTGGAGAGCCCGGGGAAGTGGGCGGCAGCAATCTCTTTCTGCGAGGAGGTTATGTCGCGGAAGGAGGCTGCCGAGCGGGATCGGGAGCTAACCGATCCCGCCCGACGTGCCCGGGGACGGCATGCGCGCCCACGCAGAGAAACCCCGGGCAGCTGAGAGTAGGCGGGCGGCAGGTGTACCAGAACATGCTGGTTTCATTGCCCGCCGCCCGCCAACAGAGGAGGACCTCCCCTGTTGTGAGTGGGGGATGGCGAGTCGTCTGAAGGAGGCGAGGTTTAACTGTGATCCTCCTCCAATATACTCGTCGTCCCCCCGGCGGCCGCTGTGATCAGGGCGGGGGCCCTGGTCACCTATCGCGCGGTCGCCGTGTCGGGGCGGTGCGGGGTGCGACCCCTCGCGCCGCCGAATTTAATTGGATTTTAGGGGGGAGGATTTATTTTATTTCCCCCCGGGACGCGGCCGGCCATCGTTACCATCTTGATGGCCGGCCAGGCGAGGGGGAGCCGCGGTAGTGTTCTTCAAGAGTTCCCGTGGCTCCCCCGTTGAATCGCCAGCGATCGGTCCTGCGTCCTCAGGTCGCCGTGGAGGTTTTAGTGGGTCAAACCCCACACTACCCTCGTCCCGCTCCCCCGGGCGGGGCGGGGGTGTCTGGCGAGCAGATTTCCTCCAAGTAAAATAAAAAAAAAAAAAAAAAAAGGTTATGTCAAGGTTATGTCAAGGTGTGGGACCAATTATGGATTCTTTTAAACAAATAACCGGGGAGGGGGGAAACGAGCGTGAGGTGGAGGTGCGCGGGCCTATCGTGCACCTCAAAAGATGTACAGAGCCGGTGTCGCGGAGGCATTCGGCAACACGCGGCAAAAAGAGGACCGCAGCGGGCCTTGGTGAGTGCGATGAGGGGGAGGAGTCAGATTTCTCTGTCTCCTCAAACCACTCATCGCAGAGTGTCCCGGGCTCTTCGTCGGCGAGGAAGAGAGGACGGCCGCCGACGACCGGCGAATATGTTGGCCTCGCAGAGGCCAAACTTAGGCTGGCCGAGGCCTCGCAGTTGGAGGCCGAGGCAAGGGAGGTGGCGGCGATATTCGACCCGGGTGCCCCCGTGCCGAGACCATCGCGGTCGAGCGTTCCGCTCCCGGACGAGACGGATATCGCGGAAAATTTCCGTAACCGTCCGACGCGGGATGTCGCGGCCGCTATATTGGAGAGCCTGGATGAGGTGGCCAGGATCTCCGGTGTGTCAAGGGGGCTGAAGGGCAACTTGGCCCGCGCCCTGAGGGTGGCCGCCTTAAACGGCAGGGTAGGGGTGTCCGAGCTGGCAGTGAGGTCAGCTACCGACGCCACGCGTGTCCTGGAGGCCGAAAATGCCGTCCTCAGGGGGCAAATGACGGAGCTGCAGGCGGAGGTAGCCCGGCTCCGGCAGGTGGTGGAGGCGAGAACGGCTGCTGCTGCAATGCCCCCGCCGCCACGCCCGGGAAAGGGCTCAGTATCGCTGCCGATCGTCGACGCCCGGGATTGCCATCGCTCCGGGCAAGAAAAGTCCTCGCCACCACCTGCGGCTGCGCCCGCAGATTTTCTGGCGCAAATAGGCGCCCTGATAGACGCCAAATTGGCGTCATTCAGGAAGGAGCTCGCGCCGCGAACGGACTCGGCCCTACGATCGGTGGCCCCTGGGCCGTCCGTCCCCTCACAGTCTTCGGACAGGATGGGGCGGAGGGCGAAGAAGAAAAAGAAAGGTGAGAAAGCTGGGGCGGCTAAAGCGGCCCAGACGAAGCCCGCTCGACCGCGAGCAGAATTGGCACCACCCTCCGCCGCGCCTCCACCCCAGGAGGCGTGGTCTCAGGTGGTTGGCCGGAAGGCCAAAAAGGCGGCAGCCAAGGCCACTGCGGCCGCGAATAAAAGAGGACGGGTGGTCCCGGTGGCCCCCAGGAAGACATCCCTGCCTCCACGACCGCCACGCACAGCAGCGGTTACCATAACGGTTCCGTCTGGCGTGGACATTACTTACGCGCAGGCGATGGCCACTGCCAGGTCCAAGGTGGATCTGGCAGAAATTGGCATCGCCTCGCTGAGGCCGCGAAGGGCGGTGACTGGGGGGTTAATTTTGGAGGCCCCTGGCACCGATGGGGCCGCCAAGGCCACCGTCCTCGCCACAAAAGTGGCAGAAGCGCTGGCAGGCACCCGCGTAAAGGTCGCGCGTCCGGTCAAAAAAGCTGACCTTAGGGTGCGCGGCCTGGTCGATTCGACCACGCCGGCGGAGGTCGCTGCGGCTGTTGCCCGCGTGGGCGGGTGCAGCGAGGGGGACATCAATACCGGCGAAATCCGGTCTTCCCCCTCGGGATTGGGCACCCTCTGGGTCCGATGTCCTGCCGCGGCCGCTCGCAAGGTTGCTGTCGCGGGCCGGATAACTGTCGGCTGGACCCAGGCAGCCGTGGAGGCCCTGAGTGCCCGGCCTCTGCAGTGTTACCGTTGCCTTGGTGTTGGCCACACCAGTCAGCGGTGCACTTCTGCCGAGGATAGGTCCGACTGCTGCTATAGATGCGGCAGTCGGGACCATAAGGTGGCAGCCTGTACGGCCACGCCCAATTGTCCGCATTGTGCGGGCGCGGGCAGGCCGTCTGGTCACCGCCTCGGCAGCCGGGCATGTCCTGCCAGTGTGAGGCGAGGCAAGGTAGGCGGCCAAAGGCCGTCTGCCAGACTCAATAAAAAAGGGAAGGAAACCACGATGGCCAAGGCAGCGACCACCGTGGCCAGCAACGGAAAGGCGGCACCGCCTGATGCTACCGCCGCGACCGCGGGGGCGGATGGGGCCACTAAAGTCCCAGACGCCACCGCATGCGCGGCCGTGACGGCGATGGACACGGCTGTGTAATGGGGCCACCGGGCCCGATAATACAAGTTAACCTCAACTGCTCGGCCAGAGCGCAGGATCTCCTGTTTCAATGCCTGGCCGAGCGGGGTGCCGGGTTGGCAGTCGTGGCGGAGCCGCACAGGGTCCCCAAACATCCACACTGGATGGGGGACTCGATTGGCTCCGCCGCGATTATTTGGACTGGGAGGCCGGGGTCCCCGCCGTGCACGCTTATCGAGCGCGGCCTGGGATACGTGGCCGTTGATTGGGGCGGGACCGCGGTTGTGGCGATATACGCACCTCCAAGGTGGTCCCTCGAAGAGTTTGAGCAGTATCTGGACGGGGTAGGGAGATGCGTCTCCCGCTGCCATCCCCGTCCGGTGCTGGTCCTGGGGGACTTCAATGCCAAGGCCACGGCTTGGCCTGGCCAGCAACACCGACCGGGCCAGTCGACGGGAATGGGGAGGCCCATTGGTTCCGGGGCGCAATGACATCGGTTTGCGACGTCGCCATGCCACGGGCCAGGGTCTTCCCGAGAAAGGCGGTGTACTGGTGGTCGCGCGCGATAGCGGAATTACGCACCGAGTGCGTCCGCGCGCGACGCCAGTACGCTCGCGCCCGTCGACGACGACGTACGGACGACGTGCTGGCTGCCCAGCTGTAAGGGCGATATCGGGAGAAGGTGGTCGCCCTGCAGCTGGCCATCAGGCGAGCGAAGGACCAGGCCTGGCGCGATCTCCTCGGCTCTCTGAACCGAGATCCGTGGGGGCGCCCATACAAGATGGCTTTGGGACGATTGCGTCCCTGGGCGCCCCCCGTGACGGAGAGCCTGGATCCGGGGCTGCTCGGGCGGGTCGTGGACGCTTTATTCCCCGTTAGCGGGGAGGCGTCCCGGCCCGTCCCTGAGCCAGAGGAACATGAGTGGTCCCCGGATCTTGAGGTCGCGCCGGAGGAGATGGCCGGCGTCGTCAAATGGCTCCGGGGCAAGAATACCGCCCCGGGGCCGGACGGTATCCCCGGCCGGGTCTGGTTGCTCGCCGCGAGCGTCCTGGGGGAGAGGCTGAGGAGCCTCTACTCTGGCCTCCTGTCGGGGACGTTCCCCGACCTATGGAGAGAAAGTCGGATGGTCCTCTTGAGGAAGGATGGGAGGCCGGGGGATTCTCCCTCCGCGTACCGGCCCATTTGTCTCCTGAATGAGGCGGGCAAGATCTTCGAGAAGATCATTGTTGGCCGCCTCTCCAGACACCTGTCCCGCGACGGCCCAGATCTGGCGGACTGCCAGTTTGGCTTCCGGGAGGGGCGATCGACGGTCGACGCTATCGACCGTCTCAAGTCCCTCTCGGACAATGCCGTGGCAAGGGGCGGGGTGTGCTTGGCGGTGTCCATTGACATCGTCAATGCGTTCAACACCCTGCCCTGGTCCGCCATTAGGGAGGCCCTCGTCGATCACCAGGTGCCTCCCTATCTGAGGCGGGTGATCGGGGCCTACCTGCGGGACAGGTGGGTTGAATACCCGGGCCGGTGCGGGATGATACGGAGGCAAGTGGACCGCGGGGTCCCGCAGGGGTCCGTTTTAGGACCGCTCCTGTGGGACCTGGGTTACAACGCGGTCCTGGAGAAGGCCTCCCTGCCCGACGGTGCCACCCTCGTCTGCTACGCGGACGACACGTTGGTGGTCGCCGTCGGGAGTACCTTCGAGAGGACCATCCGACGAGCAGAGGTTGCGGTGGCAGCCGTCGTCGCGAGGATCCGCGATCTGGGGCTGAAAATAGCCCCGGAGAAGGCCGAGGCTGTCTGGTTTCACGGACGGCCTCGGTCTCGGCCACCGGCCAGATCGTGGATCCGGGTTGGAGAGGCCTGCGTAGAGGTGAAGTCCGAGTTGAAATATCTCGGACTGATCCTCGACAGCCGCTGGAGCTTCGATGCGCATCTCGACCGTCTCGTCCCTCGAGTCGAAAAGGCGGCGGCCTCTTTGGGCCGCCTGCTGCCCAACCTCGGGGGACCGGGAGATTTGGTGCGCCGCCTATACCTGGGCGTGGTGCGGTCTATGGCCTTATACGGTGCCCCAATATGGGCGCCGTACGTGATGACCAGCCGGCGCAACACGCTGTTGTTGCGCCGGCTGCAGAGGCGGATGGCCATCCGCCTCATAAGAGGTTACCGCACCACGTCTACCGTGGCGGCGCTTGCTCTGGCGGGAGAACTTCCCTTCGAGCTTCAGGCGGCGGTGCGCGCCTATGTTTATGGGCGCACAAGCATCGCCAGCCGTGCTCGAGGGGCCCCGCCGGAGCGAGAGACGGTCGAGGGCTTCGAGCTCCAGGCCCGGCGACTAGCGCTGGCCAGATGGCGTGCCGAGCTTTGCTCCCACGCCGGCGAGCGCGTCCCCGGGGCTCTCCTGCCGCACTTCACCTCGTGGCGGGAGAGACGGCATGGCAGGCTCTCCTACCGAGCGACGCAGGTGTTCACCGGGCATGGCTGCTTCGGTGTCTACCTGTGTCGCATCGGGCGGGAAGCGACGACGGTGTGCCACCATTGTGGCGCGGAGGAAGACTCGGCGCAGCACACGCTGGAGGAATGTCCCGCCTTTTCAGCGCTGCGCCGAGTCCTAAAACGAGAAGTCGGCCACGACCTCGCACTCTCCAGCCTAGTTGGGGCCATGCTGGAGGGCCCGGGGAAGTGGGCGGCAGCAATCTCTTTCTGCGAGGAGGTTATGTCGCGGAAGGAGGCTGCCGAGCGGGATCGGGAGCTTACAGATCCCGCCCGACGTGCCCGGGGACGGCATGCGCGCCCACGCAGAGAAACCCCGGGCAGCTGAGAGTAGGCGGGCGGCAGGTGTACCAGAACATGCTGGTTTCATTGCCCGCCGCCCGCCAACAGAGGAGGACCTCCCCTGTTGTGAGTGGGGGATGGCGAGTCGTCTGAAGGAGGCGAGGTTTAACTGTGATCCTCCTCCAATATACTCGTCGTCCCCCCGGCGGCCGCTGTGATCAGGGCGGGGGCCCTGGTCACCTATCGCGCGGTCGCCGTGTCGGGGCGGTGCGGGTTGCGACCCCTCGCGCCGCCGAATTTAAATGGATTTTAGGGGGGAGGATTTATTTTATTTTCCCCCGGGACGCGGCCGGCCATCGTTACCATCCTGATGGCCGGCCAGGCGAGGGGGAGCCGCGGTAGTGTTCTTCAAGAGTTCCCGTGGCTCCCCCGTTGAATCGCCAGCGATCGGTCCTGCGTCCTCAGGTCGCCGTGGAGGTTTTAGTGGGTCAAACCCCACACTACCCTCGTCCCGCTCCCCCGGGCGGGGCGGGGGTGTCTGGCGAGCAGATTTCCTCCACGTAAAATAAAAAAAAAAAAAAAAAAAAAAGGTTTACGTGATGACCAGCCGCCGCAACACGCTGTTGTTGCGCCGGTTGCAGAGGCGGATGACCATCCGCCTCATAAGAGGTTACCGCACCACGTCTACCGTGGCGGCGCTTGCTCTGGCGGGAGAACTTCCCTTCGAGCTTCAGGCGGCGGTGCGCGCCTACGTTTATGGGCGCACAAGCATCGCCAGCCGTACTCGAGGGGCCCCGCCGGAGCGAGAGACGGTCGAGGGCTTCGAGCTCCAGGCCCGGAGACTAGCGCTGGCCAGATGGCGTGCCGAGCTTTGCTCCCACGCCGGCGAGCGCGTCCCCGGGGCTCTCCTGCCGCACTTCACCTCGTGGCGGGAGAGACGGCATGGCAGGCTCTCCTACCGAGCGACGCAGGTGTTCACCGGGCATGGCTGCTTCGGTGTCTACCTGTGTCGCATCGGGCGAGAAGCGACGACGGTGTGCCACCACTGTGGCGCGGTGGAAGACTCGGCGCAGCACACGCTGGAGGAATGTCCCGCCTTTTCAGCGCTGCGCCGAGTCCTAAAACGAGAAGTCGGCCACGACCTCGCACTCTCCAGCCTAGTTGGGGCCATGCTGGAGAGCCCGGGGAAGTGGGCGGCAGCAATCTCTTTCTGCGAGGAGGTTATGTCGCGGAAGGAGGCTGCCGAGCGGGATCGGGAGCTAACCGATCCCGCCCGACGTGCCCGGGGACGGCATGCGCGCCCACGCAGAGAAACCCCGGGCAGCTGAGAGTAGGCGGGCGGCAGGTGTACCAGAACATGCTGGTTTCATTGCCCGCCGCCCGCCAACAGAGGAGGACCTCCCCTGTTGTGAGTGGGGGATGGCGAGTCGTCTGAAGGAGGCGAGGTTTAACTGTGATCCTCCTCCAATATACTCGTCGTCCCCCCGGCGGCCGCTGTGATCAGGGCGGGGGCCCTGGTCACCTATCGCGCGGTCGCCGTGTCGGGGCGGTGCGGGGTGCGACCCCTCGCGCCGCCGAATTTAATTGGATTTTAGGGGGGAGGATTTATTTTATTTCCCCCCGGGACGCGGCCGGCCATCGTTACCATCTTGATGGCCGGCCAGGCGAGGGGGAGCCGCGGTAGTGTTCTTCAAGAGTTCCCGTGGCTCCCCCGTTGAATCGCCAGCGATCGGTCCTGCGTCCTCAGGTCGCCGTGGAGGTTTTAGTGGGTCAAACCCCACACTACCCTCGTCCCGCTCCCCCGGGCGGGGCGGGGGTGTCTGGCGAGCAGATTTCCTCCACGTAAAATAAAAAAAAAAAAAAAAAAGGTTATGTCAAGGTTATGTCAAGGTGTGGGACCAATTATGGATTCTTTTAAACAAATAACCGGGGAGGGGGGAAACGAGCGTGAGGTGGAGGTGCGCGGGCCTATCGTGCACCTCAAAAGATGTACAGAGCCGGTGTCGCGGAGGCATTCGGCAACACGCGGCAAAAAGAGGACCGCAGCGGGCCTTGGTGAGTGCGATGAGGGGGAGGAGTCAGATTTCTCTGTCTCCTCAAACCACTCATCGCAGAGTGTCCCGGGCTCTTCGTCGGCGAGGAAGAGAGGACGGCCGCCGACGACCGGCGAATATGTTGGCCTCGCAGAGGCCAAACTTAGGCTGGCCGAGGCCTCGCAGTTGGAGGCCGAGGCAAGGGAGGTGGCGGCGATATTCGACCCGGGTGCCCCCGTGCCGAGACCATCGCGGTCGAGCGTTCCGCTCCCGGACGAGACGGATATCGCGGAAAATTTCCGTAACCGTCCGACGCGGGATGTCGCGGCCGCTATATTGGAGAGCCTGGATGAGGTGGCCAGGATCTCCGGTGTGTCAAGGGGGCTGAAGGGCAACTTGGCCCGCGCCCTGAGGGTGGCCGCCTTAAACGGCAGGGTAGGGGTGTCCGAGCTGGCAGTGAGGTCAGCTACCGACGCCACGCGTGTCCTGGAGGCCGAAAATGCCGTCCTCAGGGGGCAAATGACGGAGCTGCAGGCGGAGGTAGCCCGGCTCCGGCAGGTGGTGGAGGCGAGAACGGCTGCTGCTGCAATGCCCCCGCCGCCACGCCCGGGAAAGGGCTCAGTATCGCTGCCGATCGTCGACGCCCGGGATTGCCATCGCTCCGGGCAAGAAAAGTCCTCGCCACCACCTGCGGCTGCGCCCGCAGATTTTCTGGCGCAAATAGGCGCCCTGATAGACGCCAAATTGGCGTCATTCAGGAAGGAGCTCGCGCCGCGAACGGACTCGGCCCTACGATCGGTGGCCCCTGGGCCGTCCGTCCCCTCACAGTCTTCGGACAGGATGGGGCGGAGGGCGAAGAAGAAAAAGAAAGGTGAGAAAGCTGGGGCGGCTAAAGCGGCCCAGACGAAGCCCGCTCGACCGCGAGCAGAATTGGCACCACCCTCCGCCGCGCCTCCACCCCAGGAGGCGTGGTCTCAGGTGGTTGGCCGGAAGGCCAAAAAGGCGGCAGCCAAGGCCACTGCGGCCGCGAATAAAAGAGGACGGGTGGTCCCGGTGGCCCCCAGGAAGACATCCCTGCCTCCACGACCGCCACGCACAGCAGCGGTTACCATAACGGTTCCGTCTGGCGTGGACATTACTTACGCGCAGGCGATGGCCACTGCCAGGTCCAAGGTGGATCTGGCAGAAATTGGCATCGCCTCGCTGAGGCCGCGAAGGGCGGTGACTGGGGGGTTAATTTTGGAGGCCCCTGGCACCGATGGGGCCGCCAAGGCCACCGTCCTCGCCACAAAAGTGGCAGAAGCGCTGGCAGGCACCCGCGTAAAGGTCGCGCGTCCGGTCAAAAAAGCTGACCTTAGGGTGCGCGGCCTGGTCGATTCGACCACGCCGGCGGAGGTCGCTGCGGCTGTTGCCCGCGTGGGCGGGTGCAGCGAGGGGGACATCAATACCGGCGAAATCCGGTCTTCCCCCTCGGGATTGGGCACCCTCTGGGTCCGATGTCCTGCCGCGGCCGCTCGCAAGGTTGCTGTCGCGGGCCGGATAACTGTCGGCTGGACCCAGGCAGCCGTGGAGGCCCTGAGTGCCCGGCCTCTGCAGTGTTACCGTTGCCTTGGTGTTGGCCACACCAGTCAGCGGTGCACTTCTGCCGAGGATAGGTCCGACTGCTGCTATAGATGCGGCAGTCGGGACCATAAGGTGGCAGCCTGTACGGCCACGCCCAATTGTCCGCATTGTGCGGGCGCGGGCAGGCCGTCTGGTCACCGCCTCGGCAGCCGGGCATGTCCTGCCAGTGTGAGGCGAGGCAAGGTAGGCGGCCAAAGGCCGTCTGCCAGACTCAATAAAAAAGGGAAGGAAACCACGATGGCCAAGGCAGCGACCACCGTGGCCAGCAACGGAAAGGCGGCACCGCCTGATGCTACCGCCGCGACCGCGGGGGCGGATGGGGCCACTAAAGTCCCAGACGCCACCGCATCCGCGGCCGTGACGGCGATGGACACGGCTGTGTAATGGGGCCACCGGGCCCGATAATACAAGTTAACCTCAACTGCTCGGCCAGAGCGCAGGATCTCCTGTTTCAATGCCTGGCCGAGCGGGGTGCCGGGTTGGCAGTCGTGGCGGAGCCGCACAGGGTCCCCAAACATCCACACTGGATGGGGGACTCGATTGGCTCCGCCGCGATTATTTGGACTGGGAGGCCGGGGTCCCCGCCGTGCACGCTTATCGAGCGCGGCCTGGGATACGTGGCCGTTGATTGGGGCGGGACCGCGGTTGTGGCGATATACGCACCTCCAAGGTGGTCCCTCGAAGAGTTTGAGCAGTATCTGGACGGGGTAGGGAGATGCGTCTCCCGCTGCCATCCCCGTCCGGTGCTGGTCCTGGGGGACTTCAATGCCAAGGCCACGGCTTGGGGTTCCCCCGGGACTGATTCGAGGGGCCGGGTGGTGCTGGATTGGGCGGCGGGACTGGAACTCCGTCTCCTGAACACGGGCTCGGTCCATACGTGCGTGCGGCATAACGGGGGGTCCATCGTTGACCTTTCGTGGGCAACGCCCCCGGCCGCGCGCCGTATTACGGGGTGGAGGGTGGCGGAAGGGGTCGAGACGTTGTCTGACCACAGATACATAGTTCTCGATCTCTCCGCAGCCCCACCATCGACACCCCGTCGTCGCCCCGCCGATGAAGGTTCGCCTCAGCCGCGGTGGGCGCTGAAGCGCCTCGACCAGGACGCACTGATGGCGGCAGCCCACGTCGTGGCCTGGCCAGCAACACCGGCCGGGCCAGTCGACGGGAATGGGGAGGCCCATTGGTTCCGGGGCGCAATGACGTCGGTTAGCGACGTCGCCATGCCACGGGCCAGGGTCTTCCCGAGGAAGGCGGTGTACTGGTGGTCGCGCGAGATAGCGGAATTACGCACCGAGTGCGTTCGCGCGCGACGCCAGTACGCTCGCGCCCGTCGACGACGACGAACGGACGACGTGCTGGCTGCCCAGCTGTACGGGCGATATCGGGAGAAGG
The DNA here is from genome assembly GCF_051020955.1 of Megalopta genalis. Classification (NCBI taxonomy): domain Eukaryota; kingdom Metazoa; phylum Arthropoda; class Insecta; order Hymenoptera; family Halictidae; genus Megalopta; species Megalopta genalis. The sequence goes on from NW_027476115.1 coordinate 1,119,440, forward strand.
TGGTCGCCCTGCAGCTGGCCATCAGGCGAGCGAAGGACCAGGCCTGGCGCGATCTCCTCGGCTCTCTGAACCGAGATCCGTGGGGGCGCCCATACAAGATGGCTTTGGGACGATTGCGTCCCTGGGCGCCCCCCGTGACGGAGAGCCTGGATCCGGGGCTGCTCGGGCGGGTCGTGGACGCTTTATTCCCCGTTAGCGGGGAGGCGTCCCGGCCCGTCCCTGAGCCAGAGGAACATGAGTGGTCCCCGGATCTTGAGGTCGCGCCGGAGGAGATGGCCGGCGTCGTCAAATGGCTCCGGGGCAAGAATACCGCCCCGGGGCCGGACGGTATCCCCGGCCGGGTCTGGTTGCTCGCCGCGAGCGTCCTGGGGGAGAGGCTGAGGAGCCTCTACTCTGGGCTCCTGAGGTCGGGGACGTTCCCCGACCTATGGAGAGAAAGTCGGATGGTCCTCTTGAGGAAGGATGGGAGGCCTGGGGATTCGCCCTCCGCGTACCGGCCCATTTGTCTCCTGGATGAGGCGGGCAAGATCTTCGAGAAGATCATTGTTGCCCGCCTCTCCAGGCACCTGTCCCGCGACGGCCCAGATCTGGCGGACTGCCAGTTTGGCTTCCGGGAGGGGCGATCGACGGTGGACGCTATCGACCGTCTCAAGTCCCTCTCGGACAATGCCGTGGCAAGGGGCGGGGTGTGCTTGGCGGTGTCCATTGACATCGTCAATGCGTTCAACACCCTGCCCTGGTCCGCCATCAGGGAGGGCCTCGTCGATCACCAGGTGCCTCCCTATCTGAGGCGGGTGATCGGGGCCTACCTGCGGGACAGGTGGGTCGAATACCCGGGCCGGTACGGGATGATACGGAGGGAAGTGGACCGCGGGGTCCCGCAGGGGTCCGTTTTAGGACCGCTCCTGTGGGACCTGGGTTACAACGCGGTCCTGGAAAAGGCCTCCCTGCCCGACGGTGCCACCCTCGTCTGCTACGCGGACGACACGTTGGTGGTCGCCGTCGGGAGTACCTTCGAGAGGACCATCCGACGAGCAGAGGTTGCGGTGGCAGCCGTCGTCGCGAGGATCCGCGATCTGGGGCTGAAAATAGCCCCGGAGAAGGCCGAGGCTGTCTGGTTCCACGGACAGCTTCGGTCTCGGCCACCGGCCAGATCGTGGATCCGGGTTGGAGAAGCCTGCGTCGAGGTGAAGTCCGAGTTGAAATATCTCGGACTGATCCTCGACAGCCGCTGGGACTTCGATGCGCATCTCGACCGTCTCGTCCCCCGAGTCGAAAAGGCGGCGGCCTCTTTGGGCCGCCTGCTGCCCAACCTCGGGGGACCGGGTGATTTGGTGCGCCGCCTATACCTGGGCGTGGTGCGGTCTATGGCCTTATACGGTGCCCCAATCTGGGCGCCATACGTGATGACCAGCCGGCGCAACACGCTGTTGTTGCGCCGGCTGCAGAGGCGGATGGCCATCCGCCTCATAAGAGGTTACCGCACCACGTCTACCGTGGCGGCGCTTGCTCTGGCGGGAGAACTTCCCTTCGAGCTTCATGCGGCGGTGCGCGCCTATGTTTATGGGCGCACAAGCATCGCCAGCCGTGTTCGAGGGGCCCCGCCGGAGCGAGAGACGGTCGAGGGCTTCGAGCTCCAGGCCCGGAGACTAGCGCTCGCCAGATGGCGTGCCGAGCTTTGCTCCCACGCCGGCGAGCGCGTCCCCGGGGCTCTCCTGCCACACTTCACCTCGTGGCGGGAGAGACGGCATGGCAGGCTCTCCTACCGAGCGACGCAGGTGTTCGCCGGGCATGGCTGCTTCGGTGTCTACCTGTGTCGCATCGGGCGGGAAGCGACGACGGTGTGCCACCACTGTGGCGCGGAGGAAGACTCGGCGCAGCACACGCTGGAGGAATGTCCCGCCTTTTCAGCGCTGCGCCGAGTCCTAAAGCGAGAAGTCGGCCACGACCTCGCACTCTCCAGCCTAGTTGGGGCCATGCTGGAGAGCCCGGGGAAGTGGGCGGCAGCAATCTCTTTCTGCGAGGAGGTTATGTCGCGGAAGGAGGCTGCCGAGCGGGATCGGGAGCTTACAGATCCCGCCCGACGTGCCCGGGGACGGCGTGCGCGCCCACGCCGAGAAACCCCGGGCAGCTGAGAGTAGGCGGGCGGCGGGTGTACCAGAACATGCTGGTTTCATTGCCCGCCGCCCGCCAACAGAGGAGGACCTCCCCTGTTGTGAGTGGGGGATGGCGAGTCGTCTGAAGGAGGCGAGGTTTAACTGTGATCCTCCTCCAATATACTCGTCGTCCCCCCGGCGGCCGCTGTGATCAGGGCGGGGGCCCTGGTCACCTATCGCGCGGTCGCCGTGTCGGGGCGGTGCGGGGTGCGACCCCTCGCGCCGCCGAATTTAATTGGATTTTAGGGGGGAGGATTTATTTTATTTCCCCCCGGGACGCGGCCGGCCATCGTTACCATCTTGATGGCCGGCCAGGCGAGGGGGAGCCGCGGTAGTGTTCTTCAAGAGTTCCCGTGGCTCCCCCGTTGAATCGCCAGCGATCGGTCCTGCGTCCTCAGGTCGCCGTGGAGGTTTTAGTGGGTCAAACCCCACACTACCCTCGTCCCGCTCCCCCGGGCGGGGCGGGGGTGTCTGGCGAGCAGATTTCCTCCACGTAAAATAAAAAAAAAAAAAAAAAGGTTATGTCAAGGTTATGTCAAGGTGTGGGACCAATTATGGATTCTTTTAAACAAATAACCGGGGAGGGGGGAAACGAGCGTGAGGTGGAGGTGCGCGGGCCTATCGTGCACCTCAAAAGATGTACAGAGCCGGTGTCGCGGAGGCATTCGGCAACACGCGGCAAAAAGAGGACCGCAGCGGGCCTTGGTGAGTGCGATGAGGGGGAGGAGTCAGATTTCTCTGTCTCCTCAAACCACTCATCGCAGAGTGTCCCGGGCTCTTCGTCGGCGAGGAAGAGAGGACGGCCGCCGACGACCGGCGAATATGTTGGCCTCGCAGAGGCCAAACTTAGGCTGGCCGAGGCCTCGCAGTTGGAGGCCGAGGCAAGGGAGGTGGCGGCGATATTCGACCCGGGTGCCCCCGTGCCGAGACCATCGCGGTCGAGCGTTCCGCTCCCGGACGAGACGGATATCGCGGAAAATTTCCGTAACCGTCCGACGCGGGATGTCGCGGCCGCTATATTGGAGAGCCTGGATGAGGTGGCCAGGATCTCCGGTGTGTCAAGGGGGCTGAAGGGCAACTTGGCCCGCGCCCTGAGGGTGGCCGCCTTAAACGGCAGGGTAGGGGTGTCCGAGCTGGCAGTGAGGTCAGCTACCGACGCCACGCGTGTCCTGGAGGCCGAAAATGCCGTCCTCAGGGGGCAAATGACGGAGCTGCAGGCGGAGGTAGCCCGGCTCCGGCAGGTGGTGGAGGCGAGAACGGCTGCTGCTGCAATGCCCCCGCCGCCACGCCCGGGAAAGGGCTCAGTATCGCTGCCGATCGTCGACGCCCGGGATTGCCATCGCTCCGGGCAAGAAAAGTCCTCGCCACCACCTGCGGCTGCGCCCGCAGATTTTCTGGCGCAAATAGGCGCCCTGATAGACGCCAAATTGGCGTCATTCAGGAAGGAGCTCGCGCCGCGAACGGACTCGGCCCTACGATCGGTGGCCCCTGGGCCGTCCGTCCCCTCACAGTCTTCGGACAGGATGGGGCGGAGGGCGAAGAAGAAAAAGAAAGGTGAGAAAGCTGGGGCGGCTAAAGCGGCCCAGACGAAGCCCGCTCGACCGCGAGCAGAATTGGCACCACCCTCCGCCGCGCCTCCACCCCAGGAGGCGTGGTCTCAGGTGGTTGGCCGGAAGGCCAAAAAGGCGGCAGCCAAGGCCACTGCGGCCGCGAATAAAAGAGGACGGGTGGTCCCGGTGGCCCCCAGGAAGACATCCCTGCCTCCACGACCGCCACGCACAGCAGCGGTTACCATAACGGTTCCGTCTGGCGTGGACATTACTTACGCGCAGGCGATGGCCACTGCCAGGTCCAAGGTGGATCTGGCAGAAATTGGCATCGCCTCGCTGAGGCCGCGAAGGGCGGTGACTGGGGGGTTAATTTTGGAGGCCCCTGGCACCGATGGGGCCGCCAAGGCCACCGTCCTCGCCACAAAAGTGGCAGAAGCGCTGGCAGGCACCCGCGTAAAGGTCGCGCGTTCGGTCAAAAAAGCTGACCTTAGGGTGCGCGGCCTGGTCGATTCGACCACGCCGGCGGAGGTCGCTGCGGCTGTTGCCCGCGTGGGCGGGTGCAGCGAGGGGGACATCAATACCGGCGAAATCCGGTCTTCCCCCTCGGGATTGGGCACCCTCTGGGTCCGATGTCCTGCCGCGGCCGCTCGCAAGGTTGCTGTCGCGGGCCGGATAACTGTCGGCTGGACCCAGGCAGCCGTGGAGGCCCTGAGTGCCCGGCCTCTGCAGTGTTACCGTTGCCTTGGTGTTGGCCACACCAGTCAGCGGTGCACTTCTGCCGAGGATAGGTCCGACTGCTGCTATAGATGCGGCAGTCGGGACCATAAGGTGGCAGCCTGTACGGCCACGCCCAATTGTCCGCATTGTGCGGGCGCGGGCAGGCCGTCTGGTCACCGCCTCGGCAGCCGGGCATGTCCTGCCAGTGTGAGGCGAGGCAAGGTAGGCGGCCAAAGGCCGTCTGCCAGACTCAATAAAAAAGGGAAGGAAACCACGATGGCCAAGGCAGCGACCACCGTGGCCAGCAACGGAAAGGCGGCACCGCCTGATGCTACCGCCGCGACCGCGGGGGCGGATGGGGCCACTAAAGTCCCAGACGCCACCGCATCCGCGGCCGTGACGGCGATGGACACGGCTGTGTAATGGGGCCACCGGGCCCGATAATACAAGTTAACCTCAACTGCTCGGCCAGAGCGCAGGATCTCCTGTTTCAATGCCTGGCCGAGCGGGGTGCCGGGTTGGCAGTCGTGGCGGAGCCGCACAGGGTCCCCAAACATCCACACTGGATGGGGGACTCGATTGGCTCCGCCGCGATTATTTGGACTGGGAGGCCGGGGTCCCCGCCGTGCACGCTTATCGAGCGCGGCCTGGGATACGTGGCCGTTGATTGGGGCGGGACCGCGGTTGTGGCGATATACGCACCTCCAAGGTGGTCCCTCGAAGAGTTTGAGCAGTATCTGGACGGGGTAGGGAGATGCGTCTCCCGCTGCCATCCCCGTCCGGTGCTGGTCCTGGGGGACTTCAATGCCAAGGCCACGGCTTGGGGTTCCCCCGGGACTGATTCGAGGGGCCGGGTGGTGCTGGATTGGGCGGCGGGACTGGAACTCCGTCTCCTGAACACGGGCTCGGTCCATACGTGCGTGCGGCATAACGGGGGGTCCATCGTTGACCTTTCGTGGGCAACGCCCCCGGCCGCGCGCCGTATTACGGGGTGGAGGGTGGCGGAAGGGGTCGAGACGTTGTCTGACCACAGATACATAGTTCTCGATCTCTCCGCAGCCCCACCATCGACACCCCGTCGTCGCCCCGCCGATGAAGGTTCGCCTCAGCCGCGGTGGGCGCTGAAGCGCCTCGACCAGGACGCACTGATGGCGGCAGCCCACGTCGTGGCCTGGCCAGCAACACCGGCCGGGCCAGTCGACGGGAATGGGGAGGCCCATTGGTTCCGGGGCGCAATGACGTCGGTTAGCGACGTCGCCATGCCACGGGCCAGGGTCTTCCCGAGGAAGGCGGTGTACTGGTGGTCGCGCGAGATAGCGGAATTACGCACCGAGTGCGTTCGCGCGCGACGCCAGTACGCTCGCGCCCGTCGACGACGACGAACGGACGACGTGCTGGCTGCCCAGCTGTACGGGCGATATCGGGAGAAGGTGGTCGCCCTGCAGCTGGCCATCAGGCGAGCGAAGGACCAGGCCTGGCGCGATCTCCTCGGCTCTCTGAACCGAGATCCGTGGGGGCGCCCATACAAGATGGCTTTGGGACGATTGCGTCCCTGGGCGCCCCCCGTGACGGAGAGCCTGGATCCGGGGCTGCTCGGGCGGGTCGTGGACGCTTTATTCCCCGTTAGCGGGGAGGCGTCCCGGCCCGTCCCTGAGCCAGAGGAACATGAGTGGTCCCCGGATCTTGAGGTCGCGCCGGAGGAGATGGCCGGCGTCGTCAAATGGCTCCGGGGCAAGAATACCGCCCCGGGGCCGGACGGTATCCCCGGCCGGGTCTGGTTGCTCGCCGCGAGCGTCCTGGGGGAGAGGCTGAGGAGCCTCTACTCTGGGCTCCTGAGGTCGGGGACGTTCCCCGACCTATGGAGAGAAAGTCGGATGGTCCTCTTGAGGAAGGATGGGAGGCCTGGGGATTCGCCCTCCGCGTACCGGCCCATTTGTCTCCTGGATGAGGCGGGCAAGATCTTCGAGAAGATCATTGTTGCCCGCCTCTCCAGGCACCTGTCCCGCGACGGCCCAGATCTGGCGGACTGCCAGTTTGGCTTCCGGGAGGGGCGATCGACGGTGGACGCTATCGACCGTCTCAAGTCCCTCTCGGACAATGCCGTGGCAAGGGGCGGGGTGTGCTTGGCGGTGTCCATTGACATCGTCAATGCGTTCAACACCCTGCCCTGGTCCGCCATCAGGGAGGGCCTCGTCGATCACCAGGTGCCTCCCTATCTGAGGCGGGTGATCGGGGCCTACCTGCGGGACAGGTGGGTCGAATACCCGGGCCGGTACGGGATGATACGGAGGGAAGTGGACCGCGGGGTCCCGCAGGGGTCCGTTTTAGGACCGCTCCTGTGGGACCTGGGTTACAACGCGGTCCTGGAAAAGGCCTCCCTGCCCGACGGTGCCACCCTCGTCTGCTACGCGGACGACACGTTGGTGGTCGCCGTCGGGAGTACCTTCGAGAGGACCATCCGACGAGCAGAGGTTGCGGTGGCAGCCGTCGTCGCGAGGATCCGCGATCTGGGGCTGAAAATAGCCCCGGAGAAGGCCGAGGCTGTCTGGTTCCACGGACAGCTTCGGTCTCGGCCACCGGCCAGATCGTGGATCCGGGTTGGAGAAGCCTGCGTCGAGGTGAAGTCCGAGTTGAAATATCTCGGACTGATCCTCGACAGCCGCTGGGACTTCGATGCGCATCTCGACCGTCTCGTCCCCCGAGTCGAAAAGGCGGCGGCCTCTTTGGGCCGCCTGCTGCCCAACCTCGGGGGACCGGGTGATTTGGTGCGCCGCCTATACCTGGGCGTGGTGCGGTCTATGGCCTTATACGGTGCCCCAATCTGGGCGCCATACGTGATGACCAGCCGGCGCAACACGCTGTTGTTGCGCCGGCTGCAGAGGCGGATGGCCATCCGCCTCATAAGAGGTTACCGCACCACGTCTACCGTGGCGGCGCTTGCTCTGGCGGGAGAACTTCCCTTCGAGCTTCATGCGGCGGTGCGCGCCTATGTTTATGGGCGCACAAGCATCGCCAGCCGTGTTCGAGGGGCCCCGCCGGAGCGAGAGACGGTCGAGGGCTTCGAGCTCCAGGCCCGGAGACTAGCGCTCGCCAGATGGCGTGCCGAGCTTTGCTCCCACGCCGGCGAGCGCGTCCCCGGGGCTCTCCTGCCACACTTCACCTCGTGGCGGGAGAGACGGCATGGCAGGCTCTCCTACCGAGCGACGCAGGTGTTCGCCGGGCATGGCTGCTTCGGTGTCTACCTGTGTCGCATCGGGCGGGAAGCGACGACGGTGTGCCACCACTGTGGCGCGGAGGAAGACTCGGCGCAGCACACGCTGGAGGAATGTCCCGCCTTTTCAGCGCTGCGCCGAGTCCTAAAGCGAGAAGTCGGCCACGACCTCGCACTCTCCAGCCTAGTTGGGGCCATGCTGGAGAGCCCGGGGAAGTGGGCGGCAGCAATCTCTTTCTGCGAGGAGGTTATGTCGCGGAAGGAGGCTGCCGAGCGGGATCGGGAGCTTACAGATCCCGCCCGACGTGCCCGGGGACGGCGTGCGCGCCCACGCCGAGAAACCCCGGGCAGCTGAGAGTAGGCGGGCGGCGGGTGTACCAGAACATGCTGGTTTCATTGCCCGCCGCCCGCCAACAGAGGAGGACGTCCACTGTTGGGAGTGGGGGATGACGAGTCGCCTGAAGGAGGCGAGGGTTAACTGTGATCCTCCTCCAATATACTCGTCATCCCCCCGGCGGCCGCTGTGATCAGGGCGGGGGCCCTGGTCACCTATCGCGCGGTCGCCGTGTCGGGGCGGTTCGGGGTGCGACCCCTCGCGCTGCCGAATGTAAATGGATTTTAGGGTGGAGGATTTATCTCCCCCTGGGACGCGGCCGGCTATCGTTACCATCTTGATGGCCGGCCAGGCGAGGGGGAGCCGCGGTAGTGTTCTTCAAGAGTTCCCGTGGCTCCCCCGTAGAATCGCCAGCGATCGGTCCTGCGTCCTCAGGTCGCCGTGGAGGTTTTAGTGGGTCAAACCCCACACTACCCTCGTCCCGCTCCCCCGGGCTGGGCGGGGGTGTCTGGCGAGCAGATTTCCTCCACGTAAAATAAAAAAAAAAAAAAAAAAAGGTTATGTCAAGGTTATGTCAAGGTTATGTCAAGGTTATGTCAAGGTTCCCCCCCGTGTCCGCTACCTTGTCGTGGTGGGGGGGCTTCGTGCCCTAATGATCCTCAAGGCTGTGCCGGCGGGGAATTTATTCCCTGGCAGGTTCTACCATGCCGGAGTGGCTTGAGGTGAGGGGCCAACTAAAGTCGGACACATACCGTAAACCTGTGGTCATGTTTTACAGGAACGGGGGTCTTGCCTTAACTGGCCGGGCCGCGAGGATGACAACCTCTCTAAAAAATCCCTAGCCCCAAGCAGTGTTGCGCGGTGAAGAGGGCGTAGCTGGAGTAAGCGCCAGCTATGGTTGGTGGGTGCACCAATCGTTAGCGGACAACCCCGGAGTACCTGGCGACCCCCCGGGCGTATTAGCCTTCCCCGGGTATGGTGGCTCTACCCGGGGTGACCTCCTTTCCGACCACACTCGTGGGATTAAGTATGGAGTCTACTTTTTCACAAACAACCGGGGAGGGGGGAAACGAGCGTGAGGTGGAGGTGCGCGGGCCTATCGTGCGCCTCAAAAGATGCACAGAGCCGGTGTCGCGGAGGCATTCGGCGACACGCGGCAAAAAGAGGACCGCAGCGGGCCTTGGTGAGTGCGATGAGGGGGAGGAGTCAGATTTCTCTGTCTCCTCCCACCACTCATCGCAGAGTGTCCCGGGCTCGTCGTCAGCGAGGAAAAGAGGACGGCCGCCGACGACCGGCGAATATGTTGGCCTCGCAGAGGCCAAACTTAGGCTGGCCGAGGCTTCGCAGCTGGAGGCCGAGGCAAGGGAGGTGGCGGCGATATTCGACCCGGGAGCCCCCGTGCCGAGACCATCGCGGTCGAGCGTCCCGCTCCCGGACGAGACGGATATAGCGGAAAATTTCCGCAACCGTCCAACGCGGGATGTCGCGGCCGCTATATTGGAGAGCCTGGATGAAGTGGCCAGGATCTCCGGCGTGTCAAGGGGGCTGAAGGGCAATTTGGCCCGCGCCCTAAGGGTGGCCGCCTTAAACGGCAGGGTAGGGGTGTCGGAGCTTGCAGTGAGGTCAGCTACCGACGCCACGCGAGTCCTGGAGGCAGAGAATGCCGTCCTCAGGGGGCAAATGACGGAGCTGCAGGCGGAGGTGGCCCGGCTCCGGCAGGTGGTGGAGGCGAGAACGGCTGCTGCCGCAATGCCTCCGCCACGGCGCCCGGGAGAGGGCTCAGTATCGCCGCCGATCGTCGGCGCCCGGGATTGCCATCGCTCCGGGCAAGAAAAGTCCTCGCCACCACCTGCGGCTGCGCCCGCAGAATTTCTGGCGCAAATAGGCGCCCTGATAGACGCCAAATTGGCGTCATTCAGGAAGGAGCTCGCGCCGCGAACGGACTCGGCCCTACGATCGGTGGCCCCTGGGCCGTCCGTCCCCTTACAGTCTTCGGACAGGGTGGGGCGGAGGGCGAAGAAGAAGAAGAAAGGTGGGAAAGCTGGGGCGGCTATAGCGGCCCAGACGGAGCCCGCACGACCGCGTTCAGAATCGGCGCTACCCTCTTCCGCGCCTCCACCCCAGGAGGCGTGGTCCCAGGTGGTTGGCCGGAAGGCCAAAAAGGCGGCTGCCAAGGCCACTGCGGCCGCGAATAAAAAAGGACGGGTGGTCCCGGCGGCCCCCAGGAAGACACCCCTGCCTCCTCGACCGCCACGCACAGCAGCGGTTACCATAACGGTTCCGTCTGGCGTGGACATTACTTACGCGCAGGCGATGGCCACTGCCAGGTCCAAGGTGGACCTGGCAGAAATTGGCATCGCCTCGCTGAGGCCGCGAAGGGCGGTGACTGGGGGGTTAATTTTGGAGGTCCCTGGTACCGATGGGGCCGCCAAGGCCACCGTCCTCGCCACAAAAGTGGCGGAAGCACTGGCAGGCACCGGCGTAAAGGTCGCGCGTCCGGTCAAAAAAGCTGACCTTAGGGTGCGCGGCCTGGTCGATTCGACCACGCCGCCGGAGGTCGCTGCGGCTGTTGCCCGCGTGGGCGGGTGCAGCGAGGGGGACATCAATACCGGCGAAATCCGGTCTTCCCCCTCGGGATTGGGCACCCTCTGGGTCCGATGTCCTGCCGCGGCCGCTCGCAAGGTTGCTGTCGCGGGCCGGATAACCGTCGGCTGGACCCAGGCAGCCGTGGAGGCCCTGAGTGCCCGGCCTCTGCAGTGCTACCGTTGCCTTGGTGTTGGCCACACCAGTCAGCGGTGCACTTCTGCCGAGGATAGGTCCGACTGCTGCTATAGATGCGGCAGTCGGGACCATAAGGTGGCAGCCTGTACGGCCACGCCCAATTGTCCGCTTTGTGCGGGCGCGGGCAAGCCGTCTGGTCACCGCCTCGGCAGCCGGGCATGTCCTGCCAGTGTGAGGCGAGGCAAGGTGGGCGGCCAAAGGCCGTCTGCCAGACTTAATAAAAAAGGGAAGGAAACCACGATGGCCAAGGCAGCGACCACCGTGGCCAGCAACGAAAAGGCGGCACCGCCTGATGCTACCGCCGCACCCGCGGGGGCGGATGGGGCCACTAAAGTCCCAGACGCCACCGCATGCGCGGCCGTGACGGCGATGGACACGGCTGTGTAATGGGGCCCCCGGGCCCGATAATACAAGTTAACCTCAACTGCTCGGCCAGAGCGCAGGATCTCCTGTTTCAATGCCTGGCCGAGCGAGGTGCCGGGTTGGCAGTCGTGGCGGAGCCGCACAGGGTCCCCAAACATCCACACTGGGCGGGGGACTCGATTGGCTCCGCCGCGATTATTTGGGCTGGGAGGCCGGGGTCCCCGCCGTGCTCGGTTATCGAGCGTGGCCTGGGATACGTGGCCGTTGATTGGGGCGGCACCGCGGTTGTGGCGATATACGCACCTCCAAGTTGGTCCCTCGAAGAGTTTGAGCAGTATCTGGACAGGGTAGGGAGATGCGTCTCCCGCTGCCATCCCCGTCCGGTGCTGGTCCTGGGGGACTTTAATGCCAAGGCCACGGCTTGGGGTTCCCCCGGGACTGACTCGAGGGGCCAGGAGGTGCTTGATTGGGCGGCGGGACTGGAGCTCCGTCTCCTGAACACGGGCTCGGTCCATACGTGCGTGCGGCATAACGGGGGGTCCATCGTTGACCTTTCGTGGGCAACGCCCCCGGCTGCGCGCCGTATTACGGGGTGGAGGGTGGCGGAAGGGGTCGAGACGTTGTCTGACCACAGATACATAGTTCTCGACCTCTCCGCCGCCCCACCATCGACACCCCGTCGTCGCCCCGCCGATGAGGGTTCGCCTCAGCCGCGGTGGGCGCTGAAGCGCCTCGACCAGGACGCTCTGATGGCGGCAGCCCACGTCGTGGCCTGGCCAGCAACACCGGCCGGGCCAGTCGACGGGAATGGGGAGGCCCATTGGTTCCGGAGCGCAATGACGTCGATTTGCGACGCCGCCATGCCCCGGGCCAGGGTCTTCCCGAGGAAGGCGGTGTACTGGTGGTCGCGCGCGATAGCGGAATTACGCACCGAGTGCGTCCGCGCGCGACGCCAGTACGCTCGCGCCCGTCGACGACGACGTAGGGACGACGTGCTGGCTGCCCAACTGTACGGGCGATATCGGGAGAAGGTGGTCGCCCTGCAGCTGGCCATCAGGCGAGCGAAGGACCAGGCCTGGCGCGATCTCCTCGGCTCTCTGAACCGAGATCCGTGGGGGCGCCCATACAAGATGGCTTTGGGACGATTGCGTCCCTGGGCGCCCCCCGTGACGGAGAGCCTGGATCCGGGGCTGCTCGGGCGGGTCGTGGACGCTTTATTCCCCGTTAGCGGGGAGGCGTCCCTTCCTGTCCCTCAGCCAGAGGAACATGAGTGGTCCCCGGATCTTGAGGTCGCGCCGGAGGAGATGGCCGGTGTCTTCAAATGGCTCCGGGGCAAGAATACCGCCCCGGGGCCGGACGGTGTCCCCGGCCGGGTCTGGTTGCTCGCCGCGAGCGTCCTGGGGGAGAGGCTGAGGAGCCTCTACTCTGGGCTCCTGAGGTCGGGGACGTTCCCCGACCTATGGAGAGAAAGTCGGATGGTCCTCTTGAGGAAGGATGGGAGGCCGGGGGATTCTCCCACCGCGTACCGGCCCATTTGTCTCCTGGATGAGGCGGGCAAGATCTTCGAGAAGATCATTGTTGCCCGCCTCTCCAGACACATGTCCCGCGACGGCCCAGATCTGGCGGACTGCCAGTTTGGCTTCCGGGAGGGGCGATCGACGGTCGACGCAATCGACCGCCTCAAGTCCCTGTCGGACAATGCCGTGGCAAGGGGCGGGGTGTGCTTGGCGGTGTCCATTGACATCGTCAATGCGTTCAACACCCTGCCCTGGTTCGCCATTAGGGAGGCCCTCGTCGATCACCAGGTGCCTCCCTATCTGAGGCTGGTGATCGGAGCCTACCTGCGGGACAGGTGGGTCGAATACCCGGGCCGGTACGGGATGATACGGAGGGAAGTGGACCGCGGGGTCCCGCAGGGGTCCGTTTTAGGACCGCTCCTGTGGGACCTGGGTTACAACGCGGTCCTGGAGAAGGCCTCCCTGCCCGACGGTGCCACCCTCGTCTGCTACGCGGACGACACGTTGGTGGTCGCCGTCGGGAGTACCTTCGAGAGGACCATCCGACGAGCAGAGGTTGCGGTGGCAGCCGTCGTCGCGAGGATCCGCGATCTGGGGCTGAAAATAGCCCCGGAGAAGGCCGAGGCTGTCTGGTTTCACGGACGGCCTCGGTCTCGGCCACCGGCCAGATCGTGGATCCGGGTTGGAGAAGCCTGCGTCGAGGTGAAGTCCCAGTTGAAATATCTCGGACTGATCCTCGACAGCCACTGGAGCTTCGATGCGCATCTCGACCGTCTCGTCCCCCGAGTCGAAAAGGTGGCGGCCTCTTTGGGCCGCCTGCTGCCCAACCTCGGGGGACCGGGAGATATGGTGCGCCGCCTATACCTGGGCGTGGTGCGGTCTATGGCCTTATACGGTGCCCCAATATGGGCGCCGTACGTGATGACCAGCCGGCGCAACACGCTGTTGTTGCGCCGGCTGCAGAGGCGGATGGCCATCCGCCTCATAAGAGGTTACCGCACCGCGTCTACCGTGGCGGCGCTTGCCCTGGCGGGAGAACTTCCCTTCGAGCTTCAGGCGGCGGTGCGCGCCTATGTTTACAGGCGCACTAGCATCGCCAGCCGTGCTCGGGGGTCCCCGCCGGAGCGAGAGACGGTCGGGGGCTTCGAGCTCCAGGCCCGGCGACTAGCGCTGGCCAGATGGCGTGCCGAGCTTTGCTCCCACGCCGGCGAGCGCGTCCCCGGGGCTCTCCTGCCGCACTTCACCTCGTGGCGGGAGAGACGGCATGGCAGGCTCTCCTACCGAGCGACGCAGGTGTTCACCGGGCATGGCTGCTTCGGTGTCTACCTGTGTCGCATCGGGCGGGAAGCGACGACGGTGTGCCACCATTGTGGCGCGGAGGAAGACTCGGCGCAGCACACGCTGGAGGAATGTCCCGCCTTCTCAGCGCTGCGCCGAGTCCTAAAACGGGAAGTCGGTCACGACCTCGCACTCTCCAGCCTAGTTGGGGCCATGCTGGAGAGCCCGGGGAAGTGGGCGGCAGCAATCTCTTTCTGCGAGGATGTTATGTCGCGGAAGGAGGCTGCCGAGCGGGATCGGGAGCTTACAGATCCCGCCCGACGTGCCCGGGGACGGCGTGCGCGCCCACGCCGAGAAAGCCCGGGCAGCTGAGAGTAGGCGGGCGGCGGGTGTACCAGAACATGCTGGTTTCATTGCCCGCCGCCCGCCAACAGAGGAGGACGTCCACTGTTGGGAGTGGGGGATGGCGATTCGCCTGAAGGAGGCGAGGACCAATTGTAATCCTCCTCCGGTATACTCGTCGTCCCCCCGGCGGCCGATGTGATCAGGGCGGGGGCCCTGGTCACCTATCGCGCGGTCGCCGTGTCGGGGCGGTGCGGGGTGCGACCCCTCGCGCCGCCGAATTTAAATGGATTCTAGGGGGGAGGATTTATCTCCCCCCGGGACGCGGCCGGCCATCGTTACCATCTTGATGGCCGGCCAGGCGAGGGGGAGCCGCGGTAGTGTTCTTCAAGAGTTCCCGTGGCTCCCCCATTGAATCGCTAGCGATCGGTCCTGCGTCCTCAGGTCGCCGTGGAGGTTTTAGTGGGTCAAACCCCACACTACCCTCGTCCCGCTCCCCCGGGCGGGGCGGGGGTGTCTGGCGTGCAGATTTCCTCCACGTAAAATAAAAAAAAAAAAAAAGGTCCCCCCCGTGTCCGGGGTCGTCAAATGGCTCCGGGGCAAGAATACCGCCCCGGGGCCGGACGGTATCCCCGGCCGGGTCTGGCTGCTCGCCGCGAGCGTCCTGGGCGAGAGGCTGAGGAGCCTCTACTCTGGGCTCCTGAGGTCGGGGACGTTCCCCGACCTATGGAGAGAAAGTCGGATGGTCCTCTTGAGGAAGGATGGGAGGCCGGGGGATTCTCCCTCCGCGTACCGGCCCATTTGTCTCCTGGATGAGGCGGGCAAGATCTTCGAGAAGATCATTGTTGCCCGCCTCTCCAGACACCTGTCCCGCGACGGCCCAGATCTGGCGGACTGCCAGTTTGGCTTCCGGGAGGGGCGATCGACGGTCGACGCAATCGACCGTCTCAAGTCCCTCTCGGACAATGCCGTGGCAAGGGGCGGGGTGTGCTTGGCGGTGTCCATTGACATCGTCAATGCGTTCAACACCCTGCCCTGGTCCGCCATTAGGGAGGCCCTCGTCGATCACCAGGTGCCTCCCTATCTGAGGCGGGTGATCGGGGCCTACCTGCGGGACAGGTGGGTCGAATACCCGGGCCGGTACGGGATGATACGGAGGGAAGTGGACCGCGGGGTCCCGCAGGGGTCCGTTTTAGGACCGCTCCTGTGGGACCTGGGTTACAACGCGGTCCTGGTAAAGGCCTCCCTGCCCGACGGTGCCACCCTCGTCTGCTACGCGGACGACACGTTGGTGGTCGCCGTCGGTAGTACCTTCGAGAGGACCATCCGACGAGCAGAGGTTGCGGTGGCAGCCGTCGTCGCGAGGATCCGCGATCTGGGGCTGAAAATAGCCCCGGAGAAGGCCGAGGCTGTCTGGTTTCACGGACGGCCTCGTTCACGGCCACCGGCCAGATCGTGGATCCGGGTTGGAGAAGCCTGCGTCGAGGTGAAGTCCGAGTTGAAATATCTCGGACTGATCCTCGACAGCCACTGGAGCTTCGATGCGCATCTCGACCGTCTCGTCCCCCGAGTCGAAAAGGCGGCGGCCTCTTTGGGCCGCCTGCTGCCCAACCTCGGGGGACCGGGAGATTTGGTGCGCCGCCTATACCTGGGCGTGGTGCGGTCTATGGCCTTGTACGGTGCCCCAATATGGGCGCCGTACGTGATGACCAGCCGGCGCAACACGCTGTTGTTGCGCCGGCTGCAGAGGCGGATGGCCATCCGCCTCATAAGAGGTTACCGCACCACGTCTACCGTGGCGGCGCTTGCTCTGGCGGGAGAACTTCCCTTCGAGCTTCAGGCGGCGGTGCGCGCCTATGTTTATAGGCGCACAAGCATCGCCAGCCGTGCTCGAGGGGCCCCGCCGGAGCGAGAGACGGTCGAGGGCTTCGAGCTCCAGGCCCGGCGACTAGCGCTCGCCAGATGGCGTGCCGAGCTTTGCTCCCACGCCGGCGAGCGCGTCCCCGGGGCTCTCCTGCCGCACTTCACCTCGTGGCGGGAGAGACGGCATGGCAGGCTCTCCTACCGAGCGACGCAGGTGTTCACCGGGCATGGCTGCTTCGGTTTCTACCTGTGTCGCATCGGGCGGGAAGCGACGACGGTGTGCCACCATTGTGGCGCGGAGGAAGACTCGGCGCAGCACACGCTGGAGGAATGTCCCGCCTTTTCAGCGCTGCGCCGAGTCCTAAAACGAGAAGTCGGCCACGACCTCGCACTCTCCAGCCTAGTTGGGGCCATGCTGGAGGGCCCGGGGAAGTGGGCGGCAGCAATCTCTTTCTGCGAGGAGGTTATGTCGCGGAAGGAGGCTGCCGAGCGGGATCGGGAGCTTACAGATCCCGCCCGACGTGCCCGGGGACGGCGTGCGCGCCCACGCCGAGAAACCCCGGGCAGCTGAGAGTAGGCGGGCGGCGGGTGTACCAGAATATGCTGGTTTCATTGCCCGCCGCCCGCCAACAGAGGAGGACGTCCACTGTTGGGAGTGGGGGATGACGAGTCGCCTGAGGGAGGCGAGGGTTAACTGTGATCCTCCTCCAATATACTCGTCGTCCCCCCGGCGGCCGCAGTGATCAGGGCGGGGGCCCTGGTCACCTATCGCGCGGTCGCCGTGTCGGGGCGGTGCGGGGTGCGACCCCTCGCGCCGCCGAATTTAAATGGATTTTAGGGGGGAGGATTATATATCCCCCCGGGACGCGGCCGGCCATCGTTACCATCCTGATGGCCGGCCAGGCGAGGGGGAGCCGCGGTAGTGTTCTTCAAGAGTTCCCGTGGCTCCCCCGTTGAATCGCCAGCGATCGGTCCTGCGTCCTCAGGTCGCCGTGGAGGTTTTAGTGGGTCAAACCCCACACTACCCTCGTCCCGCTCCCCCGGGCGGGGCGGGGGTGTCTGGCGAGCAGATTTCCTCCACGTAAAATAAAAAAAAAAAAAAAAAAAAAAAAAAGGTCCCCCCCGTGTCCGCTACCTTGTCGTGGTGGGGGGGCTTCGTGCCCTAATGATCCTCAAGGCTGTGCCGGCGGGGAATTTATTCCCTGGCAGGTTCTACCATGCCGGAGTGGCTTGAGGTGAGGGGCCAACTAAAGTCGGACACATACCGTAAACCTGTGGTCATGTTTTACAGGAACGGGGGTCTTGCCTTAACCGGCCGGGCCGCGAGGATGACAACCTCTCTAAAAAATCCCTAGCCCCAAGCAGTGTTGCGCGGTGATGAGGGTGTAGCTGGAGTAAGCGCCAGCTATGGTTGGTGGGTGCACCAATCTTTAGCGGACAACCCCGGGGTACCTGGCGACCCCCGGGTGTATTAGCCTTCCCCGGGTATGGCGGCTCTGCCCGGGGTGACCTTCTTTCCGACCACACTCGTGGGACCAATTATGGATTCTATTTCACAAATAACCGGGGAGGGAGGAAACGAGCGTGAGGTGGAGGTGCGCGGGCCTATCGTGCGCCTCAAAAGATGCACAGAGCCGGTGTCGCGGAGGCATTCGGCCACACGCGGCAAAAAGAGGACCGCAGCGGGCCTTGGTGAGTGCGATGAGGGTGAGGAGTCAGATTTCTCTGTCTCCTCCCACCACTCATCGCAGAGTGTCCCGGGCTCGTCGTCAGCGAGGAAGAGAGGACGGCCGCCGACGACCGGCGAATATGTTGGCCTCGCAGAGGCCAAACTTAGGCTGGCCGAGGCTTCGCAGCTGGAGGCCGAGGCAAGGGAGGTGGCGGCGATATTCGACCCGGGTGCCCCCGTGCCGAGACCATCGCGGTCGAGCGTCCCGCTCCCGGACGAGACGGATATCGCGGAAAATTTCCGCAACCGTCCGACGCGGGATGTTGCGGCCGCTATTTTGGAGAGCCTGGACGAGGTGGCCAGGATCTCCGGCGTGTCAAAGGGGCTGAAAGGCAACTTGGCCCGCGCCCTGAGGGTGGCCGCCTTAAACGGCAGGGTAGGGGTGTCGGAGCTGGCAGTGAGGTCAGCAACCGACGCCACGCGTGTCCTGGAGGCCGAAAATGCCGTCCTCAGGGGACAAATGACGGAGCTGCAGGCGGAGGTGGCACGGCTCCGGCAGGTGGTGGAGGCGAGAACGGCTGCTGCCGCAATGCCTCCGCCGCCGCGCCCGGGAGAGGGCTCAGTATCGCCGCCGATCGTCGGCACCCGGGATTGCCATCGCTCCTGGCAAGAAAAGTCCTCGCCACCGCCTGCGGCTGCGCCCGCAGATTTTCTGGCGCAAATAGGCGCCCTGATAGACGCCAAATTGGCGTCATTCAGGAAGGAGCTCGCGCCGCGAACGGACTCGGCCCTGCGATCGGTGGCCCCTGGGCCGTCCGTCCCCTCACATTCTTCGGACAGTGTGGGGCGGAGGGCGAAGAAGAAGAAGAAAGGTGGGAAAGCTGGGGCGGCTGAAGCGGCCCAGACGGAGACCGCTCGACCGCGAGCAGAATTGACCCCACCCTCCGCCGCGCCGCCACCCCAGGAGGCGTGGTCCCAGGTGGTTGGCCGGAAGGCCAAAAAGGCGGCTGCCAAGGCCACTGCGGCCGCGAATAAAAAAGGACGGGTGGTCCCGGCGGCCCCCAGGAAGACACCCCTGCCTCCTCGACCGCCACGCACAGCAGCGGTTACCATAACGGTTCCGTCTGGCGTGGACATTACTTACGCGCAGGCGATGGCCACTGCCAGGTCCAAGGTAGACCTGGCAGAAATTGGCATCGCCTCGCTGCGGCCGCGAAGGGCGGTGACTGGGGGGTTAATTTTGAAGGTCCCTGGCACCGATGGGGCCGCCAAGGCAACCGTCCTCGCCACAAAAGTGGCGGAAGCGCTGGCAGGCACCGGCGTAAAGGTCGCGCGTCCGGTCAAAAAAGCTGACCTTAGGGTGCGCGGCCTTGTCGATTCGACCACGCCGGCGGAGGTCGCTGCGGCTGTTGCCCGCGTGGGCGGGTGCAGCGAGGGGGACATCAATACCGGCGAAATCCGGTCTTCCCCCTCGGGATTGGGCACCCTCTGGGTCCGATGTCCTGCCGCGGCCGCTCGCAAGGTTGCTGTCGCGGGCCGGATAACCGTCGGCTGGACCCAGGCAGCCGTGGAGGCCCTGAGTGCCCGGCCTCTGCAGTGTTACCGTTGCCTTGGTGTTGGCCACACCAGTCAGCGGTGCACTGCTGCCGAGGATAGATCCGACTGCTGTTATAGATGCGGCAGTCGTGACCACAAGGTGGCAGTCTGTACGGCCTCGCCCAATTGTCCGCTTTGTGCGGGCGCGGGCAGGCCGTCTGGTCACCGCCTCGGCAGCCGGGCATGTCCTGCCAGTGCGGGGCGAGGCAAGGTAGGCGGCCAAAGGTCGTCTGCCAGATTTCTTAAAAAAGGGAGGGAAACCACGATGGCCAAGGCAGCGACCACCGTGGCCAGCAACGAAAAGGTAGCATCGCCTGATGCAACCGCCGCGCCCGCGTGGGCGGATGGGGCCACTAAAGTCCCAGACGCCACCGCACCCGCGGCCGTGACGGCGATGGACACGGCTGTGTAATGGGGCCCCCGGGCCCGATAATACAAGTTAACCTCAACTGCTCGGCCAGAGCGCAGGATCTCCTGTTTCAAGGCCTGGCCGAGCGGGGTGCCGGGTTGGCAGTCGTGGCGGAGCCGCACAAGGTCCCCAAACATCCACATTGGATGGGGGACTCGATTGGCTCCGCCGCGATTATTTGGGCTGGGAGGCCGGGGTCCCCGCCGTGCTCGGTTATCGAGCGCGGCCTGGGATACGTGGCCGTCGATTGGGGCGGCACCGCGGTTGTGGCGATATACGCACCTCCGAGGTGGTCCGTCGAAGAGTTTGAGCAGTATCTGGACGGGGTAGGGAGATGCGTCTCCCGCTGCCATCCCCGTCCGGTGCTGGTTCTGGTGGACTTCAATGCCAAGGCCACGGCTTGGGGTTCCCCCGGGACTGACTCGAGGGGCCGGGAGGTGCTGGATTGGGCGGCGGGACTGGAGCTCCGTCTCCTGAATACGGGCTCGGTCCATACGTGCGTGCGGAATAACGGGGGGTCCATCGTTGACCTTTCGTGGGCAACGCCCCCGGCCGCGCGCCGTATTACGTGGTGGAGGGTGGCGGAAGGGGTCGAGACGTTGTCTGACCACAGATACATAGTTCTCGACCTCTCCGCTGCCCCACCATCGACTCCCCGTCGTCGCCCCGCCGATGAGGGTTCGCCTCAACCGCGGTGGGCGCTGAAGCGCCTCGACCAGGACGCTCTGATGGCGGCAGCCCACGTCGTGGCCTGGCCAGCAACACCGGCCGGGCCAGTCGACGGGAATGGGGAGGCCCATTGGTTCCGGGGCGCAATGACGTCGATTTGCGACGTCGCCATGCCCCGGGCCAGAGTCTTCCCGAGGAAGGCGGTGTACTGGTGGTCGCGCGCGATAGCGGAATTACGCACCGAGTGCGTCCGCGCGCGACGCCAGTACGCTCGCGCCCGTCGACGACGACGTACGGACGACGTGCTGGCTGCCCAGCTGTACGGACGATATCGGGAGAAGGTGGTCGCCCTGCAGCTGGCCATCAGGCGAGCGAAGGACCAGGCCTGGCGCGATCTCCTCGGCTCTCTGAACCGAGATCCGTGGGGGCGCCCATACAAGATGGCATTGGGACGATTGCGTCCTTGGGCGCCCCCCGTGACGGAGAGCCTGGACCCGGGGCTGCTCGGGCGGGTCGTGGACGCGTTATTCCCCGTTAGCGGGGAGGTGTCCCGGCCCGTCCCTGAGCCAGAGGAACATGAGTGGTCCCCGGATCTTGAGGTCGCGCCGGAGGAGATGGCCGGGGTCGTCAAATGGCTCCGGGGCAAGAATACCGCCCCGGGGCCGGACGGTATCTCCGGCCGGGTCTGGTTGCTCGCCACGAGCGTCCTGGGGGAGAGGCTGAGGAGCCTATACTCTGGGCTCCTGAGGTCGGGGACGTTCCCCGACCTATGGAGAGAAAGTCGGATGGTCCTCTTGAGGAAGGATGGGAGGACGGGGGATTCTCCCTCCGCGTACCGGCCCATTTGTCTCCTGGATGAGGCGGGCAAGATCTTCGAGAAGATCATTGTTGCCCGCCTCTCCAGGCACCTGTCCCGCGACGGCCCAGATCTGGCGGACTGCCAGTTTGGCTTCCGGGAGGGGCGATCGACGGTCGACGCTATCGACCGTCTCAAGTCCCTCTCGGACAATGCCGTGGCAAGGGGCGGGGTGTGCTTGGCGGTGTCCATTGACATCGTCAATGCGTTCAACACCCTGCCCTGGTCCGCCATCAGGGGGGCCCTCGTCGATCACCAGGTGCCTCCCTATCTGAGGCGGGTGATCGGGGCCTACCTGCGGGACAGGTGGGTTGAATACCCGGGCCGGTGCGGGATGATACGGAGGGAAGTGGACCGCGGGGTCCCGCAGGGGTCCGTTTTAGGACCGCTCCTGTGGGACCTGGGTTACAACGCGGTCCTGGAGAAGGCCTCCCTGCCCGACGGTGCCACCCTCGTCTGCTACGCGGACGACACGTTGGTGGTCGCCGTCGGGAGTACCTTCGAGAGGGCCATCCGACGAGCAGAGGTTGCGGTGGCAGCCGTCGTCGCGAGGATCCGCGATCTGGGGCTGAAAATAGCCCCGGAGAAGGCCGAGGCTGTCTGGTTTCACGGACGGCCTCGGTCTCGGCCACCGGCCAGATCGTGGATCCGGGTTGGAGAAGCCTGCGTAGAGGTGAAGTCCGAGTTGAAATATCTCGGACTGATCCTCGACAGCCGCTGGAGCTTCGATGCGCATCTCGACCGTCTCGTCCCCCGAGTCGAAAAGGCGGCGGCCTCTTTGGGCCGCCTGCTGCCCAACCTCGGGGGACCGAGAGATTTGGTGCGCCGCCTATACCTGGGCGTGGTGCGGTCTATGGCCTTATACGGTGCCCCAATCTGGGCGCCGTACGTGACGACCAGCCGGCGCAACACGCTGTTGTTGCGCCGGCTGCAGAGGCGGATGGCCATCCGCCTCATAAGAGGTTACCGCACCACGTCTACCGTGGCGGCGCTTGCTCTGGCGGGAGAACTTCCCTTCGAGCTTCAGGCGGCGGTGCGCGCCTATGTTTATGGGCGCACAAGCATCGCCAGCCGTGCTCGAGGGGCCCTGCCGGAGCGAGAGACGGTCGAGGGCTTCGAGCTCCAGGCCCGGCGACTAGCGCTCGCCAGATGGCGTGCCGAGCTTTGCTCCCACGCCGGCGAGCGCGTCCCCGGGGCTCTCCTGCCGCACTTCACCTCGTGGCGGGAGAGACGGCATGGCAGGCTCTCCTACCGAGCGACGCAGGTGTTCACCGGGCATGGCTGCTTCGGTGTCTACCTGTGTCGCATCGGGCGGGAAGCGACGACGGTGTGCCACCACTGTGGCGCGGAGGAAGACTCGGCGCAGCACACGCTGGAGGAATGTCCCGCCTTTTCAGCGCTGCGCCGAGTCCTAAAACGAGAAGTCGGCCACGACCTCGCACTCTCCAGCCTAGTTGGGGCCATGCTGGAGGGCCCGGGGAAGTGGGCGGCAGCAATCTCTTTCTGCGAGGAGGTTATGTCGCGGAAGGAGGCTGCCGAGCGGGATCGGGAGCTTACAGATCCCGCCCGACGTGCCCGGGGACGGCGTGCGCGCCCACGCCGAGAAACCCCGGGCAGCTGAGAGTAGGCGGGCGGCGGGTGTACCAGAACATGCTGGTTTCATTGCCCGCCGCCCGCCAACAGAGGAGGACGTCCACTGTTGGGAGTGGGGGATGACGAGTCGCCTGATGGAGGCGAGGGTTAACTGTGATCCTCCTCCAATATACTCGTCGTCCCCCCGGCGGCCGCTGTGATCAGGGCGGGGGCCCTGGTCACCTATCGCGCGGTCGCCGTGTCGGGGCGGTGCGGGGTGCGACCCCTCGCGCCGCCGAATTTAAATGGATTTTAGGGGGGAGGATTTATTTTATTTCCCCCCGGGACGCGGCCGGCCATCGTTACCATCCTGATGGCCGGCCAGGCGAGGGGGAGCCGCGGTAGTGTTCTTCAAGAGTTCCCGTGGCTCCCCCGTTGAATCGCCAGCGATCGGTCCTGCGTCCTCAGGTCGCCGTGGAGGTTTTAGTGGGTCGATCCCCACACTACCCTCGTCCCGCTCCCCCGGGCGGGGCGGGGGTGTCTGGCGAGCAGATTTCCTCCACGTAAAATAAAAAAAAAAAAAAAAAGGTTATGTCAAGGTCCATGCTGGAGAGCCCGTGGAAGTGGGCGGCAGCAATCTCTTTCTGCGAGGAGGTTATGTCGCGGAAGGAGGCTGCCGAGCGGGATCGGGAGCTTACAGATCCCGCCCGACGTGCCCGGGGACGGCGTGCGCGCCCACGCCGAGAAACCCCGGGCAGCTGAGAGTAGGCGGGCGGCGGGTGTACCAGAATATGCTGGTTTCATTGCCCGCCGCCCGCCAACAGAGGAGGACGTCCACTGTTGGGAGTGGGGGATGACGAGTCGCCTGAAGGAGGCGAGGGTTAACTGTGATCCTCCTCCAATATACTCGTCGTCCCCCCGGCGGCCGCTGTGAACAGGGCGGGGGCCCTGGTCACCTATCGCGCGGTCGCCGTGTCGGGGCGGTGCGGGGTGCGACCCCTCGCGCCGCCGAATTTAAATGGATTTTAGGGGGGAGGATTCATCTCCCCCCGGGACGCGGCCGGCCATCGTTACCATCTTGATGGCCGGCCAGGCGAGGGGGAGCCGCGGTAGTGTTCTTCAAGAGTTCCCGTGGCTCCCCCGTTGAATCGCCAGCGATCGGTCCTGCGTCCTCAGGTCGCCGTGGAGGTTTTAGTGGGTCAATCCCCACACTACCCTCGTCTCGCTCCCCCGGGCGGGGCGGGGGTGTCTGGCGAGCAGATTTCCTCCACGTAAAATAAAAAAAAAAAAAAAAAAAGGTTATGTCAAGGTATGGCTCCGGGGCAAGAATACCGCCCCGGGGCCGGACGGTATCCCCGGCCGGGTCTGGTTGCTCGCCGCGAGCGTCCTGGGGGAGAGGCTGAGGAGCCTCTACTCTGGGCTCCTGAGGTCGGGGACGTTCCCCGACCTATGGAGAGAAAGTCGGATGGTCCTCTTGAGGAAGGATGGGAGGCCGGGTGATTCTCCCTCCGCGTACCGGCCCATTTGTCTCCTGGATGAGGCGGGCAAGATCTTCGAGAAGATCATTGTTGCCCGCCTCTCCAGACACCTGTCCCGCGACGGCCCCGATCTAGCGGACTGCCAGTTTGGCTTCCGGGAGGGGCGATCGACGGTCGACGCTATCGAGCGTCTCAAGTCCCTCTCGGACAATGCCGTGGCAAGGGGCGGGGTGTGCTTGGCGGTGTCCATTGACATCGTCAATGCGTTCAACACCCTGCCCTGGTCCGCCATTAGAGAGGCCCTCGTCGATCACCAAGTGCCTCCCTATCTAAGGCGGGTGATCGGAGCCTACCTGCGGGACAGGTGGGTCGAATACCCGGGCCGGTACGGGATGATACGGAGGGAAGTGTACCGCGGGGTTCCGCAGGGGTCCGTTTTAGGACCGCTCCTGTGGGACCTGGGTTACAACGCGGTCCTGGAAAAGGCCTCCCTGCCCGACGGTGCCACCCTCGTCTGCTACGCGGACGACACGTTGGTGGTCGCCGTCGGGAGTACCTTCGAGAGGACCATCTGACGAGCAGAGGTTGCGGTGGCAGCCGTCGTCGCGAGGATCCGCGATCTGGGGCTGAAAATAGCCCCGGAGAAGGCCGAGGCTGTCTGGTTTCACGGACGGCCTCGGTCTCGGCCACCGGCCAGATCGTGGATCCGGGTTGGGGAAGCCTGCGTCGAGGTGAAGTCCGAGTTGAAATATCTCGGACTGATCCTCGACAGCCGCTGGAGCTTCGATGCGCATCTCGACCGTCTCGTCCCCCGAGTCGAAAAGGCGGCGGCCTCTTTGGGCCGCCTGCTGCCCAACCTCGGGGGACCGGGAGATTTGGTGCGCCGCCTATACCTGGGCGTGGTGCGGTCTATGGCCTTATACGGTGCCCCAATATGGGCGCCGTATGTGATGACCAGCCGGCGCAACACGCTGTTGTTGCGCAGGCTGCAGAGGCGGATGGCCAACCGCCTCATAAGAGGTTACCGCACCACGTCTACAGTGGCGGCGCTTGCTCTGGCGGGAGAACTTCCCTTCGAGCTTCAGGCGGCGGTGCGCGCCTATGTTTATGGGCGCACAGGCATCGCCAGCCGTGCTCGAGGGGCCCCGCCGGAGCGAGAGACGGTCGAGGGCTTCGAGCTCCAGGCCCGGAGACTAGCGCTCGCCAGATGGCGTGCCGAGCTTTGCTCCCACGCCGGCGAGCGCGTCCCCGGGGCTCTCCTGCCGCACTTCACCTCGTGGCGGGAGAGACGGCATGGCAGGCTCTCCTACCGAGCGACGCAGGTGTTCACCGGGCATGGCTGCTTCGGTGTCTACCTGTGTCGCATCGGGCGGGAAGCGACGACGGTGTGCCACCACTGTGGCGCGGAGGAAGACTCGGCGCAGCACACGCTGGAGGAATGTCCCGCCTTTTCAGCGCTGCGCCGAGTCCTAAAACGAGAAGTCGGCCACGACCTCGCACTCTCCAGCCTAGTTGGGGCCATGCTGGAGGGCCCGGGGAAGTGGGCGGCAGCAATCTCTTTCTGCGAGGAGGTTATGTCGCGGAAGGAGGCTGCCGAGCGGGATCGGGAGCTTACAGATCCCGCCCGACGTGCCCGGGGACGGCGTGCGCGCCCACGCCGAGAAACCCCGGGCAGCTGAGAGTAGGCGGGCGGCGGGTGTACCAGAACATGCTGGTTTCATTGCCCGCCGCCCGCCAACAGAGGAGGACGTCCACTGTTGGGAGTGGGGGATGACGAGTCGCCTGATGGAGGCGAGGGTTAACTGTGATCCTCCTCCAATATACTCGTCGTCCCCCCGGCGGCCGCTGTGATCAGGGCGGGGGCCCTGGTCACCTATCGCGCGGTCGCCGTGTCGGGGCGGTGCGGGGTGCGACCCCTCGCGCCGCCGAATTTAAATGGATTTTAGGGGGGAGGATTTATTTTATTTCCCCCCGGGACGCGGCCGGCCATCGTTACCATCCTGATGGCCGGCCAGGCGAGGGGGAGCCGCGGTAGTGTTCTTCAAGAGTTCCCGTGGCTCCCCCGTTGAATCGCCAGCGATCGGTCCTGCGTCCTCAGGTCGCCGTGGAGGTTTTAGTGGGTCGATCCCCACACTACCCTCGTCCCGCTCCCCCGGGCGGGGCGGGGGTGTCTGGCGAGCAGATTTCCTCCACGTAAAATAAAAAACAAAAAAAAAAGGTTATGTCAAGGTCCATGCTGGAGAGCCCGTGGAAGTGGGCGGCAGCAATCTCTTTCTGCGAGGAGGTTATGTCGCGGAAGGAGGCTGCCGAGCGGGATCGGGAGCTTACAGATCCCGCCCGACGTGCCCGGGGACGGCGTGCGCGCCCACGCCGAGAAACCCCGGGCAGCTGAGAGTAGGCGGGCGGCGGGTGTACCAGAATATGCTGGTTTCATTGCCCGCCGCCCGCCAACAGAGGAGGACGTCCACTGTTGGGAGTGGGGGATGACGAGTCGCCTGAAGGAGGCGAGGGTTAACTGTGATCCTCCTCCAATATACTCGTCGTCCCCCCGGCGGCCGCTGTGAACAGGGCGGGGGCCCTGGTCACCTATCGCGCGGTCGCCGTGTCGGGGCGGTGCGGGGTGCGACCCCTCGCGCCGCCGAATTTAAATGGATTTTAGGGGGGAGGATTTATTTTATTTCCCCCCGGGACGCGGCCGGCCATCGTTACCATCCTGATGGCCGGCCAGGCGAGGGGGAGCCGCGGTAGTGTTCTTCAAGAGTTCCCGTGGCTCCCCCGTTGAATCGCCAGCGATCGGTCCTGCGTCCTCAGGTCGCCGTGGAGGTTTTAGTGGGTCGATCCCCACACTACCCTCGTCCCGCTCCCCCGGGCGGGGCGGGGGTGTCTGGCGAGCAGATTTCCTCCACGTAAAATAAAAAAAAAAAAAAAAAGGTTATGTCAAGGTCCATGCTGGAGAGCCCGTGGAAGTGGGCGGCAGCAATCTCTTTCTGCGAGGAGGTTATGTCGCGGAAGGAGGCTGCCGAGCGGGATCGGGAGCTTACAGATCCCGCCCGACGTGCCCGGGGACGGCGTGCGCGCCCACGCCGAGAAACCCCGGGCAGCTGAGAGTAGGCGGGCGGCGGGTGTACCAGAATATGCTGGTTTCATTGCCCGCCGCCCGCCAACAGAGGAGGACGTCCACTGTTGGGAGTGGGGGATGACGAGTCGCCTGAAGGAGGCGAGGGTTAACTGTGATCCTCCTCCAATATACTCGTCGTCCCCCCGGCGGCCGCTGTGAACAGGGCGGGGGCCCTGGTCACCTATCGCGCGGTCGCCGTGTCGGGGCGGTGCGGGGTGCGACCCCTCGCGCCGCCGAATTTAAATGGATTTTAGGGGGGAGGATTCATCTCCCCCCGGGACGCGGCCGGCCATCGTTACCATCTTGATGGCCGGCCAGGCGAGGGGGAGCCGCGGTAGTGTTCTTCAAGAGTTCCCGTGGCTCCCCCGTTGAATCGCCAGCGATCGGTCTTGCGTCCTCAGGTCGCCGTGGAGGTTTTAGTGGGTCAATCCCCACACTACCCTCGTCTCGCTCCCCCGGGCGGGGCGGGGGTGTCTGGCGAGCAGATTTCCTCCACGTAAAATAAAAAAAAAAAAAAAAAAAGGTTATGTCAAGGTATGGCTCCGGGGCAAGAATACCGCCCCGGGGCCGGACGGTATCCCCGGCCGGGTCTGGTTGCTCGCCGCGAGCGTCCTGGGGGAGAGGCTGAGGAGCCTCTACTCTGGGCTCCTGAGGTCGGGGACGTTCCCCGACCTATGGAGAGAAAGTCGGATGGTCCTCTTGAGGAAGGATGGGAGGCCGGGTGATTCTCCCTCCGCGTACCGGCCCATTTGTCTCCTGGATGAGGCGGGCAAGATCTTCGAGAAGATCATTGTTGCCCGCCTCTCCAGACACCTGTCCCGCGACGGCCCCGATCTAGCGGACTGCCAGTTTGGCTTCCGGGAGGGGCGATCGACGGTCGACGCTATCGAGCGTCTCAAGTCCCTCTCGGACAATGCCGTGGCAAGGGGCGGGGTGTGCTTGGCGGTGTCCATTGACATCGTCAATGCGTTCAACACCCTGCCCTGGTCCGCCATTAGAGAGGCCCTCGTCGATCACCAAGTGCCTCCCTATCTAAGGCGGGTGATCGGAGCCTACCTGCGGGACAGGTGGGTCGAATACCCGGGCCGGTACGGGATGATACGGAGGGAAGTGTACCGCGGGGTTCCGCAGGGGTCCGTTTTAGGACCGCTCCTGTGGGACCTGGGTTACAACGCGGTCCTGGAAAAGGCCTCCCTGCCCGACGGTGCCACCCTCGTCTGCTACGCGGACGACACGTTGGTGGTCGCCGTCGGGAGTACCTTCGAGAGGACCATCTGACGAGCAGAGGTTGCGGTGGCAGCCGTCGTCGCGAGGATCCGCGATCTGGGGCTGAAAATAGCCCCGGAGAAGGCCGAGGCTGTCTGGTTTCACGGACGGCCTCGGTCTCGGCCACCGGCCAGATCGTGGATCCGGGTTGGGGAAGCCTGCGTCGAGGTGAAGTCCGAGTTGAAATATCTCGGACTGATCCTCGACAGCCGCTGGAGCTTCGATGCGCATCTCGACCGTCTCGTCCCCCGAGTCGAAAAGGCGGCGGCCTCTTTGGGCCGCCTGCTGCCCAACCTCGGGGGACCGGGAGATTTGGTGCGCCGCCTATACCTGGGCGTGGTGCGGTCTATGGCCTTATACGGTGCCCCAATATGGGCGCCGTATGTGATGACCAGCCGGCGCAACACGCTGTTGTTGCGCAGGCTGCAGAGGCGGATGGCCAACCGCCTCATAAGAGGTTACCGCACCACGTCTACAGTGGCGGCGCTTGCTCTGGCGGGAGAACTTCCCTTCGAGCTTCAGGCGGCGGTGCGCGCCTATGTTTATGGGCGCACAGGCATCGCCAGCCGTGCTCGAGGGGCCCCGCCGGAGCGAGAGACGGTCGAGGGCTTCGAGCTCCAGGCCCGGAGACTAGCGCTCGCCAGATGGCGTGCCGAGCTTTGCTCCCACGCCGGCCAGCGCGTCCCCGGGGCTCTCCTGCCGCACTTCACCTCGTGGCGGGAGAGACGGCATGGCAGGCTCTCCTACCGAGCGACGCAGGTGTTCACCGGGCATGGCTGCTTCGGTGTCTACCTGTGTCGCATCGGGCGGGAAGCGACGACGGTGTGCCACCACTGTGGCGCGGAGGAGGACTCGGCGCAGCACACGCTGGAGGAATGTCCCGCCTTTTCAGCGCTGCGCCGAGTCCTAAAACGGGAAGTCGGTCACGACCTCGCACTCTCCAGCCTAGTTGGGGCCATGCTGGAGAGCCCGGGGAAGTGGGCGGCAGCAATCTCTTTCTGCGAGGAGGTTATGTCGCGGAAGGAGGCTGCCGAGCGGGATCGGGAGATTACAGATCCCGCCCGACGTGCCCGGGGACGGCGTGCGCGCCCACGCCGAGAAACCCCGGGCAGCTGAGAGTAGGCGGGCGGCGGGTGTACCAGAATATGCTGGTTTCATTGCCCGCCGCCCGCCAACAGAGGAGGACGTCCACTGCTGGGAGTGGGGGATGACGAGTCGCCTGAAGGAGGCGAGGGTTAACTGTGATCCTCCTCCAATATACTCGTCGTCCCTCCGGCGGCCGCTGTGATCAGGGCGGGGGCCCTGGTCACCTATCGCGCGGTCGCCGTGTCGGGGCGGTGCGGGGTGCGACCCCTCACGCCGCCGAATTTAAATGGATTTTAGGGGGGAGGATTTATTTTATTTCCCCCGGGACGCGGCCGGCCATCGTTACCATCCTGATGGCCGGCCAGGCGAGGGGGAGCCGCGGTAGTGTTCTTCAAGAGTTCCCGTGGCTCCCCCGTTGAATCGCCAGCGATCGGTCCTGCGTCCTCAGGTCGCCGTGGAGGTTTTAGTGGGTCGAAACCCACACTACCCTCGTCCCGCTCCCCCGGGCGGGGCGGGGGTGTCTGGCGAGCAGATTTCCTCCACGTAAAATAAAAAAAAAAAAAAAAAAGGTTATGTCAAGGTTCCTCCCCGAGTCCGCTACCTTGTCGTGGTGGGGGGGCTTCGTGCCCTAATGATCCTCAAGGCTGTGCCGGCGGGGAATTTATTCCCTGGCAGGTTCTACCATGCCGGAGTGGCTTGAGGTGAGGGGCCAACTAAAGTCGGACACATACCGTAAACCTGTGGTCATGTTTTACAGGAACGGGGGTCTTGCCTTAATCGGCCGGGCCGCGAGGATGACAACCTCTCTAAAAAATCCCTAGCCCCAAGCAGTGTTGCGCGGTGATGAGGGTGTAGCTGGAGTAAGCGCCAGCTATGGTTGGTGGGTGCACCAATCTTTAGCGGACAACCCCGGGGTACCTGGCGACCCCCGGGTGTATTAGCCTTCCCCGGGTATGGCGGCTCTGCCCGGGGTGACCTTCTTTCCGACCACACTCGTGGGACCAATTATGGATTCTTTTTCACTAACAACCGTGGAGGGGGGAAACGAGCGTGAGGGTGAGGTGCGCGGGCCTATCGTGCGCCTCAAGAGATGTACAGAGCCGGTGTCGCGGAGGCATTCGGCAACACGCGGCGAAAAGAGGACCGCAGCGGGCCTTGGTGAGTGCGATGAGGGGGAGGAATCAGATTTCTCTGTCTCCTCCCACCACTCATCGCAGAGTGTCCCGAGCTCGTCGTCGGCGAGGAAGAGAGGACGGCCGCCGACGACCGGCGAATATGTTGGCCTCGCAGAGGCCAAACTTAGGCTGGCCGAGGCCTCGCAGTTGGAGGCCGAGGCAAGGGAGGTGGCGGCGATATTCGACCCGGGTGCCCCCGTGCCGAGACCATCGCGGTCGAGCGTCCCGCTCCCGGACGAGACGGATATCGCGGAAAATTTCCGCAACCGTCCGACGCGGGATGTCGCGGCAGCAATATTGGAGAGCCTGGATGAGGTGGCCAGGATCTCCGGCGTGTCAAAGGGGCTGAAGGGCAACTTGGCCCGCGCCCTGAGGGTGGCCGCCTTAAACGGCAGGGTAGGGGTGTCCGAGCTGGCAGTGAGATCGGCTACCGACGCCACGCGTGTCCTGGAGGCCGAAAATGCCGTCCTCAGGGGGCAAATGACGGAGCTGCAGGCGGAGGTGGCCCGGCTCCGGCAGGTGATGGAGGCGAGAACGGCTGCTGCCGCAATGCCTCCGCCGCCGCGCCCGGCAGAGAGCTCAGTATCGCCGCCGATCGTGGGCGCTCGGGATTGCCATCGCTCTGGGCAAGAAAAGTCCTCGCCACCACCTGTGGCTGCGCCCGCAGATTTTCTGGCGCAAGTAGGCGCCCTGATAGACGCCAAATTGGCGTCATTCAGGAGGGAGCACGCGCCGCGAACGGACTCGGCCGTGAGATCGGTGGCACCTGGGCCGTCCGTCCCCTCACAGTCTCCGGACAGGGTGCTGCGGAGGGCGCAGAAGAAGAAGAAAGGTGGGAAAGCTGGGGCGGCTAAAGCGGCCCAGACGGAGCCCGCTCGACCGCGAGCAGAATTGGCCCCACCCTCCGCTGCGCCTCCACCCCAGGAGGCGTGGTCCCAGGTGGTTGGCCGGAAGGCCAAAAAGGCGGCTGCCAAGGCCACTGCGGCCGCGAATAAAAAAGGACGGGTGGTCCCGGCGGCCCCCAGGAAGACACCCCTGCCTCCTCGACCGCCACGCACAGCAGCGGTTACCATAACGGTTCCGTCTGGCGTGGACATTACTTACGCGCAGGCGATGGCCACTGCCAGGTCCAAGGTGGACCTGGCAGAAATTGGCATCGCCTCGCTGCGGCCGCGAAGGGCGGTGACTGGGGGGTTAATTTTGGAGGTCCCTGGCACCGATGGGGCCGCCAAGGCCACCGTCCTCGCCACAAAAGTGGCGGAAGCGCTGGCAGGCACCGGCGTAAAGGTCGCGCGTCCGGTCAAAAAAGCTGACCTTAGGGTGCGCGGCCTGGTCGATTCGACCACGCCGGCGGAGGTCGCTGCGGCTGTTGCCCGCGTGGGCGGGTGTAGCGAGGGGGACATCAATACCGGCGAAATCCGGTCTTCCCCCTCGGGATTGGGCACCCTCTGGGTCCGATGTCCTGCCGCGGCCGCTCGCAAGGTTGCTGTCGCGGGCCGGATAACCGTCGGCTGGACCCAGGCAGCCGTGGAGGCCCTGAGTGCCCGGCTTCTGCAGTGTTACCGTTGCCTTGGTGTTGGCCACACCAGTCAGCGGTGCACTGCTGCCGAGGATAGGTCCGACTGCTGTTATAGATGCGGCAGTCGTGACCACAAGGTGGCAGTCTGTACGGCCTCGCCCAATTGTCCGCTTTGTGCGGGCGCGGGCAGGCCGTCTGGTCACCGCCTCGGCAGCCGGGCATGTCCTGCCAGTGCGGGGCGAGGCAAGGTAGGCGGCCAAAGGTCGTCTGCCAGATTTCTTAAAAAAGGGAGGGAAACCACGATGGCCAAGGCAGCGACCACCGTGGCCAGCAACGAAAAGGTAGCATCGCCTGATGCAACCGCCGCGCCCGCGTGGGCG
The DNA here is from genome assembly GCF_051020955.1 of Megalopta genalis. Classification (NCBI taxonomy): domain Eukaryota; kingdom Metazoa; phylum Arthropoda; class Insecta; order Hymenoptera; family Halictidae; genus Megalopta; species Megalopta genalis. The sequence continues at coordinate 1,152,345 of NW_027476115.1, forward strand.
GATGGGGCCACTAAAGTCCCAGACGCCACCGCACCCGCGGCCTTGACGGCGATGGACACGGCTGTGTAATGGGGCCCCCGGGCCCGATAATACAAGTTAACCTCAACTGCTCGGCCAGAGCGCAGGATCTCCTGTTTCAAGGCCTGGCCGAGCGGGGTGCCGGGTTGGCAGTCGTGGCGGAGCCGCACAAGGTCCCCAAACATCCACACTGGATGGGGGACTCGATTGGCTCCGCCGCGATTATTTGGGCTGGGAGGCCGGGGTCCCCGCCGTGCTCGGTTATCGAGCGCGGCCTGGGATACGTGGCCGTCGATTGGGGCGGCACCGCGGTTGTGGCGATATACGCACCTCCGAGGTGGTCCCTCGAAGAGTTTGAGCAGTATCTGGACGGGGTAGGGAGATGCGTCTCCCGCTGCCATCCCCGTCCGGTGCTGGTCCTGGGGGACTTCAATGCCAAGGCCACGGCTTGGGGTTCCCCCGGGACTGACTCGAGGGGCCGGGAGGTGCTGGATTGGGCGGCGGGACTGGAGCTCCGTCTCCTGAATACGGGCTCGGTCCATACGTGCGTGCGGCATAACGGGGGGTCCATCGTTGACCTTTCGTGGGCAACGCCCCCGGCCGCGCGCCGTATTACGGGGTGGAGGGTGGCGGAAGGGGTCGAGACGTTGTCTGACCACAGATACATAGTTCTCGACCTCTCCGCTGCCCCACCATCGACTCCCCGTCGTCGCCCCGCCGATGAGGGTTCGCCTCAACCGCGGTGGGCGCTGAAGCGCCTCGACCAGGACGCTCTGATGGCGGCAGCCCACGTCGTGGCCTGGCCAGCAACACCGGCCGGGCCAGTCGGCGGGAATGGGGAGGCCCATTGGTTCCGGGGCGCAATGACGTCGATTTGCGACGTCGCCATGCCCCGGGCCAGAGTCTTCCCGAGGAAGGCGGTGTACTGGTGGTCGCGCGCGATAGCGGAATTACGCACCGAGTGCGTCCGCGCGCGACGCCAGTACGCTCGCGCCCGTCGACGACGACGTACGGACGACGTGCTGGCTGCCCAGCTGTACGGGCGATATCGGGAGAAGGTGGTCGCCCTGCAGCTGGCCATCAGGCGAGCGAAGGACCAGGCCTGGCGCGATCTCCTCGGCTCTCTGAACCGAGATCCGTGGGGGCGCCCATACAAGATGGCATTGGGACGATTGCGTCCTTGGGCGCCCCCCGTGACGGAGAGCCTGGACCCGGGGCTGCTCGGGCGGGTCGTGGACGCGTTATTCCCCGTTAGCGGGGAGGTGTCCCGGCCCGTCCCTGAGCCAGAGGAACATGAGTGGTCCCCGGATCTTGAGGTCGCGCCGGAGGAGATGGCCGGGGTCGTCAAATGGCTCCGGGGCAAGAATACCGCCCCGGGGCCGGACGGTATCCCCGGCCGGGTCTGGTTGCTCGCCACGAGCGTCCTGGGGGAGAGGCTGAGGAGCCTCTACTCTGGGCTCCTGAGGTCGGGGACGTTCCCCGACCTATGGAGAGAAAGTCGGATGGTCCTCTTGAGGAAGGATGGGAGGACGGGGGATTCTCCCTCCGCGTACCGGCCCATTTGTCTCCTGGATGAGGCGGGCAAGATCTTCGAGAAGATCATTGTTGCCCGCCTCTCCTTACACCTGTCCCGCGACGGCCCAGATCTGGCGGACTGCCAGTTTGGCTTCCGGGAGGCTCGATCGACGGTCGACGCTATCGACCGTCTCAAGTCCCTCTCGGACAATGCCGTGGCAAGGGGCGGGGTGTGCTTGGCGGTGTCCATTGACATCGTCAATGCGTTCAACACCCTGCCCTGGTCCGCCATTAGGGAGGCCCTCGTTGATCACCAGGTGCCTCCCTATCTGAGGCGGGTGATCGGGGCCTACCTGCGGGACAGGTGGGTTGAATACCCGGGCCGGTGCGGGATGATACGGAGGGAAGTGGACCGCGGGGTCCCGCAGGGGTCCGTTTTAGGACCGCTCCTGTGGGACCTGGGTTACAACGCGGTCCTGGAGAAGGCCTCCCTGCCCGACGGTGCCACCCTCGTCTGCTACGCGGACGACACGCTGGTGGTCGCCGTCGGGAGTACCTTCGAGAGGACCATCCGACGAGCAGAGGTTGCGGTGGCAGCCGTCGTCGCGAGGATCCGCGATCTGGGGCTGAAAATAGCCCCGGAGAAGGCCGAGGCTGTCTGGTTCCACGGACGGCCTCGGTCTCGGCCACCGGCCAGATCGTGGATCCGGGTTGGAGGAGCCTGCGTCGAGGTGAAGTCCAAGTTGAAATATCTCGGACTGATCCTCGACAGCCGCTGGAGCTTCGATGCGCATCTCGACCGTCTCGTCCCCCGAGTCGAAAAGGCGGCGGCCTCTTTGGGCCGCCTGCTGCCCAACCTCGGGGGACCGGGAGATTTGGTGCGCCGCCTATACCTGGGCGTGGTGCGGTCTATGGCCTTATACGGTGCCCCAATATGGGCGCCGTACGTGATGACCAGCCGGCGCAACACGCTGTTGTTGCGCCGGCTGCAGAGGCGGATGGCCATCCGCCTCATAAGAGGTTACCGCACCACGTCTACCGTGGCGGCGCTTGCTCTGGCGGGAGAACTTCCCTTCGAGCTTCAGGCAGCGGTGCGCGCCTATGTTTATGGGCGCACAAGCATCGCCAGCCGTGCTGGAGGGGCCCCGCCGGAGCGAGAGACGGTCGAGGGCTTCGAGCTCCAGGCCCGGCGACTAGCGCTCGCCAGATGGCGTGCCGAGCTTTGCTCCCACGCCGGCGAGCGTGTCCCCGGGGCTCTCCTGCCGCACTTCACCTCGTGGCGGGAGAGACGGCATGGCGGGCTCTCCTACCGAGCGACGCAGGTGTTCACCGGGCATGGCTGCTTCGGTGTCTACCTGTGTCGCATCGGGCGGGAAGCGACGACGGTGTGCCACCATTGTGGCGCGGAGGAAGACTCGGCGCAGCACACGCTGGAGGAATGTCCCGCCTTTTCAGCGCTGCGCCGAGTCCTAAAACGAGAAGTCGGCCACGACCTCGCACTCTCCAGCCTAGTTGGGGCCATGCTGGAGGGCCCGGGGAATTGGGCGGCAGCAATCTCTTTCTGCGAGGAGGTTATGTCGCGGAAGGAGTCTGCCGAGCGGGATCGGGAGCTTGCAGATCCCGCCCGATGTGCCCGGGGACGGCGTGCGCGCCCACGCCGAGAAACCCCGGGCAGCTGAGAGTAGGCGGGCGGCGGGTGTACCAGAATATGCTGGTTTCATTGCCCGCCGCCCGCCAACAGAGGAGGACGTCCACTGTTGGGGATGGGGGATGACGAGTCGCCTGAAGGAGGCGAGGGTTAACTGTGATCCTCCTCCAATATACTCGTCGTCCCCCCGGCGGCCGCTGTGATCAGGGCGGGGGCTCTGGTCACCTATCGCGCGGTCGCCGTGTCGGGGCGGTGCGGGGTGCGACCCCTCGCGCCGCCGAATTTAATTGGATTTTAGGGGGGAGGATTTATTTTATTTCCCCCCGGGACGCGGCCGACCATCGTTACCATCTTGATGGCCGGCCAGGCGAGGGGGAGCCGCGGTAGTGTTCTTCAAGAGTTCCCGTGGCTCCCCCGTTGAATCGCCAGCGATCGGTCCTGCGTCCTCAGGTCGCCGTGGAGGTTTTAGTGGGTCAAACCCCACACTACCCTCGTCCCGCTCCCCCGGGCGGGGCGGGGGTGTCTGGAGAGCAGATTTCCTCCACGTAAAATAAAAAAAAAAAAAGGTTATGTCAAGGTCAACGCGGTCCTGGAAAAGGCCTCCCTGCCCGACGGTGCCACCCTCGTCTGCTACGCGGACGACACGTTGGTGGTCGCCGTCGGGAGTACCTTCGAGAGGACCATCCGTCGAGCAGAGGTTGCGGTGGCAGCCGTCGTCGCGAGGATCCGCGATCTGGGGCTGAAAATAGCCCCGGAGAAGGCCGAGGCTGTCTGGTTTCACGGACGGCCTCGGTCTCGGCCACCGGCCAGATCGTGGATCCGGGTTGGAGAAGCCTGCGTAGAGGTGAAGTCCGAGTTGAAATATCTCGGACTGATCCTCGACAGCCGCTGGAGCTTCGATGCGCATCTCGACCGTCTCGTCCCCCGAGTCGAAAAGGCGGCGGCCTCTTTGGGCCGCCTGCTGCCCAACCTCGGGGGACCGGGAGATTTGGTGCGCCGCCTATACCTGGGCGTGGTGCGGTCTATGGCCTTATACGGTGCCCCAATATGGGCGCCGTACGTGATGACCAGCCGGCGCAACACGCTATTGTTGCGCCGGCTGCAGAGGCGGATGGCCATCCGCCTCATAAGAGGTTACCGCACCACGTCTACCGTGGCGGCGCTTGCTCTGGCGGGAGAACTTCCCTTCGAGCTTCAGGCGGCGGTGCGCGCCTATGTTTATGGGCGCACAAGCATCGCCAGCCGTGCTCGAGTGGCCCCGCCGGAGCGAGAGACGGTCGAGGGCTTCGAGCTCCAGGCCCGGAGACTAGCGCTCGCCAGATGGCGTGCCGAGCTTTGCTCCCACGCCGGCGAGCGCGTCCCCGGGGCTCTCCTGCCGCACTTCACCTCGTGGCGGGAGAGACGGCATGGCAGGCTCTCCTACCGAGCGACGCAGGTGTTCACCGGGCATGGCTGCTTCGGTGTCTACCTGTGTCGCATCGGGCGGGAAGCGACGACGGTGTGCCACCATTGTGGCGCGGAGGAAGACTCGGCGCAGCACACGCTGGAGGAATGTCCCGCCTTTTCAGCGCTGCGCCGAGTCCTAAAACGAGAAGTCGGCCACGACCTCGCACTCTCCAGCCTAGTTGGGGCCATGCTGGAGGGCCCGGGGAATTGGGCGGCAGCAATCTCTTTCTGCGAGGAGGTTATGTCGCGGAAGGAGTCTGCCGAGCGGGATCGGGAGCTTGCAGATCCCGCCCGATGTGCCCGGGGACGGCGTGCGCGCCCACGCCGAGAAACCCCGGGCAGCTGAGAGTAGGCGGGCGGCGGGTGTACCAGAATATGCTGGTTTCATTGCCCGCCGCCCGCCAACAGAGGAGGACGTCCACTGTTGGGGATGGGGGATGACGAGTCGCCTGAAGGAGGCGAGGGTTAACTGTGATCCTCCTCCAATATACTCGTCGTCCCCCCGGCGGCCGCTGTGATCAGGGCGGGGGCTCTGGTCACCTATCGCGCGGTCGCCGTGTCGGGGCGGTGCGGGGTGCGACCCCTCGCGCCGCCGAATTTAATTGGATTTTAGGGGGGAGGATTTATTTTATTTCCCCCCGGGACGCGGCCGACCATCGTTACCATCTTGATGGCCGGCCAGGCGAGGGGGAGCCGCGGTAGTGTTCGTCAAGAGTTCCCGTGGCTCCCCCGTTGAATCGCCAGCGATCGGTCCTGCGTCCTCAGGTCGCCGTGGAGGTTTTAGTGGGTCAAACCCCACACTACCCTCGTCCCGCTCCCCCGGGCGGGGCGGGGGTGTCTGGAGAGCAGATTTCCTCCACGTAAAATAAAAAAAAAAAAAGGTTATGTCAAGGTCAACGCGGTCCTGGAGAAGGCCTCCCTGCCCGACGGTGCGACCCTCGTCTGCTACGCGGACGACACGTTGGTGGTCGCCGTCGGGAGTACCTTCGAGAGGACCAGCCGACGAGCAGAGGTTGCGGTGGCAGCCGTCGTCGCGAGGATCCGCGATCTGGGGCTGAAAATAGCCCCGGAGAAGGCCGAGGCTGTCTGGTTTCACGGACGGCCTCGGTCTCGGCCACCGGCCAGATCGTGGATCCGTGTTGGAGAAGCCTGCGTAGAGGTGAAGTCCGAGTTGAAATATCTCGGACTGATCCTCGACAGCCGCTGGAGCTTCGATGCGCATCTCGACCGTCTCGTCCCCCGAGTCGAAAAGGCGGCGGCCTCTTTGGGCCGCCTGCTGCCCAACCTCGGGGGACCGGGAGATTTGGTGCGCCGCCTATACCTGGGCGTGGTGCGGTCTATGGCCTTATACGGTGCCCCAATATGGGCGCCGTACGTGATGACCAGCCGGCGCAACACGCTATTGTTGCGCCGGCTGCAGAGGCGGATGGCCATCCGCCTCATAAGAGGTTACCGCACCACGTCTACCGTGGCGGCGCTTGCTCTGGCGGGAGAACTTCCCTTCGAGCTTCAGGCGGCGGTGCGCGCCTATGTTTATGGGCGCACAAGCATCGCCAGCCGTGCTCGAGTGGCCCCGCCGGAGCGAGAGACGGTCGAGGGCTTCGAGCTCCAGGCCCGGAGACTAGCGCTCGCCAGATGGCGTGCCGAGCTTTGCTCCCACGCCGGCGAGCGCGTCCCCGGGGCTCTCCTGCCGCACTTCACCTCGTGGCGGGAGAGACGGCATGGCAGGCTCTCCTACCGAGCGACGCAGGTGTTCACCGGGCATGGCTGCTTCGGTGTCTACCTGTGTCGCATCGGGCGGGAAGCGACGACGGTGTGCCACCATTGTGGCGCGGAGGAAGACTCGGCGCAGCATACGCTGGAGGAATGTCCCGCCTTTTCAGCGCTGCGCCGAGTCCTAAAACGAGAAGTCGGCCACGACCTCGCACTCTCCGGCCTAGTTGGGGCCATGCTGGAGAGCCCGGGGAAGTGGGCGGCAGCAATCTCTTTCTGCGAGGAGGTAATGTCGCGGAAGGAGGCTGCCGAGCGGGATCGGGAGCTTACAGATCCCGCCCGACGTGCCCGGGGACGGCGTGCGCGCCCACGCCGAGAAACCCCGGGCAGCTGAGAGTAGGCGGGCGGCGGGTGTACCAGAATATGCTGGTTTCTTTGCCCGCCGCCCGCCAACAGAGGAGGACGTCCACTGTTGGGAGTGGGGGATGACGAGTCGCCTCAAGGAGGCGAGGGTTAACTGTGATCCTCCTACAATATACTCGTCGTCCCCCCGGCGGCCGCTGTGATCAGGGCGGGGGCCCTGGTCACCTATCGCGCGGTCGCCGTGTCGGGGCGGTGCGGGGTGCGACCCCTCGCGCCGCCGAATTTAAATGGATTTTAGGGGGGAGGATTTATTTTATTTCCCCCCGGGACGCGGCCGGCCATCGTTACCATCCTGATGGCCGGCCAGGCGAGGGGGAGCCGCGGTAGTGTTCTTCAAGAGTTCCCGTGGCTCCCCCGTTGAATCGCCAGCGATCGGTCCTGCGTCCTCAGGTCGCCGTGGAGGTTTTAGTGGGTCAAACCCCACACTACCCTCGTCCCGCTCCCCCGGGCGGGGCGGGGGTGTCTGGCGAGCAGATTTCCTCCACGTAAAATAAAAAAAAAAAAAAAAAGGTTATGTCAAGGTAAGGTGGCAGCCTGTACGGCCACGCCCAATTGTCCGCTTTGTGCGGCGGTGGCGGTCTGTGGCCACCCAGGGTTGAGAGGCGACCCCCGAACTAGTCCTCGCGTAGGTTGTTGCTACTACCGAGTCGATGGATGCGTCGACGATGAAGGCATTTTAGACCGTCAGTGCGTCGTACATGTAGTACTTCGCATAATGGCGAGGCCCGAGATTAAGCATGCGGGCTGTGGCGTGTTCATGTACAGCATTGAATATGCTGTACTACTCCTTAGCGGGGGACTGTTGTCACTTGTGGCTGCAGTCCCCCGCGTCACGTTATGCGGTTTTTCTGGTCTAACTGGAATGCCGCATTTTCGTTGTCTGAACACGCCACGAAGCAACACGCCGTCGGATTGAATGTTGCTGCTGAGTCGATAGGTGCATCGGCGATGAAGGCACTCGAGAGACCGTCAGTGCGTTGTACATGTAGTGCTTCGCATAATGACGAGGCCCGTGATTAAGCAAGCGGGCTGTGGCGTGTTCTTGTGCAGTATTGAACATGCTGCACTACTCCCATCCGGGGGACTGTTGTCACTTGTGGCTTCAGTCCCCCGCGTTACGTTATGCGGTTTTTCTGGTCTGACTGGAATGCCGCATTTTCGTTATCTGAACACGCCACAAAGCAACACGCCGACGGAGTGAATGCTGCCGAGTTGACGGATGCATCAGATGCATCGGCGATGAGGGTATTTTGAGACCGCCAGTGCGTTGTACATGTAGTACTTCGCATAATGGCGAGGCCCTTGAACTAAGCATACGGGCTGTGGCGTGTTCATGTACAGCATTGAATATGCTGTACTACTCCCTACCGGGGGACTGTTGTCACTTGTGGCTGCAGTCCCCCGCGTCACGTTGTGCGGTTTTTCTGGTCTGACCGGAATGCCGCATTTTCGTTGTCTGAGCGCGCCACGTAGCAACATGCCGCTGGATCTAGAAATCGGGATGCAACCAATCACCTGGGCAACCCAGGCCGCAAGGGGCAAACGTGCCCTAGCCACACTTGAGCCTCCACGAAAAAGGTACCGCTGGATAGCTCGTGTTCTCAAAACGCAGCGAACCGAACGAAGTGTGGTGGAGAGGAAGAGGCAGCCTCTCCGACTGCTGTCTCCCGCGTGTTTGCCGTGCGTGGCGACCCTTGTCGTCGGAAAAGAGGATCCTGGGATCTGAGGGGGCCCTCTCCTGCGGGTGAGACGTCCCCAACACGTACCTTTGGCCTCTGCTTCGGCTAGATGGGAGGCTGGACGAGAAAAGCAGCCCTGGTCCAGTCAATCGGCTTGGAACGACCATACGCTTCGGCGAGTGGGTTCTGACGGGCGAGGACGCGGGCTGGGTTGAGCAATCGGCCCAGTCAGCAGACTATGTCCGGTGCGTAGCCCTAACCCAGCCTGATGGCGGGTTCCAAAATGTGTGGGTCGGTGGTGGCCGGGGAGCGTACCGGATGAAGGCAAAGATCTAACTATGGGATCTAAATTGAAAGTACAAATTGAACGTTCGAAGTCGGCGGGTCCAGCTCCTACTCGGAGTGAAGCCGTCGCCACAGACGCGGAAGCTACAGCAGCAGCTGTTAGCCCTCCTGCGTCTGCGAAAAAGACAAGGTCCGGGAAGGTGCTGAACATCGCCAATCCTCGTGTGACCTTGGAGAGATGCGTGACACCCACGCGAGCGGTCTCGGTGAAAACTGAGGCCACGGTAGAAGGCGCGCCGGACACCGGTAACGTGGGGACAGCGCCCAAGTCGGGGGACTCCCCCAGCCGCAAGGCTGGGAAGGAGAAACCCAGAAAAATCGAAACAGTCAAAGACACGCTCGTGAAGGTGCAACCGGCACCCGTGCGTGTCGAAGACCCCGAAGGTGGCGGTTGGAAAACCGTCACCAAAAAGTCGAAGCGTGCCAAGCCAGTCGCACCTACTGGCAAGGCCGCAGCAAACCAGGCCAGGAAATCGAAGGGGACGGTTTCCGGGCACAAGGTACGGCCTCTCGATCTCGTGAGAGACGAAGCCTTCAGGCGAGTATCGGAGATACGGACCTTTTGCTTTCGACCCGAGTCGAAAGTCAACAAGGAGTCCGGGTCGAAGATACTAGCAGAAGTCGGAGCACTCAACGAGTTGGTCCAGGAGCTGATTCAACGAAACAGCTTCGTCGAAGGGCAACTCGCCGCGGTCAGGGCGGACCTAAAAGCGCGTCCTGCCGTAATGAGTGCGGCGCGACCTGGGCCGTCCAAGGGAACCCTCCCGAAGACGGTCTCCAATGCCGCGCAGTTGACCTACGCCCAAGTGGCAAAGGTCAACCAGTCAGCGACTCCGGAGGCGAGAAGACCACCGACACAATACGTGGTGCGTATCTTCCCGCCAAAGGATAAAGGACAGAACAGCGATGCTACTAAGAGAGCTGTTCTGTCGATCGTAAAACCTGCGAAGGAGGCGATCCGTGTCAGATCGGTTCGACGCATCCACTCCGGTGGCATCGTCGTCGAAACCGATCGCAAGGAGGACCTAAAAGCCTTCGTAGGCAATAAGAAGCTGGCGAGTGCGGGACTGTCCGTCTCCTTGCCCAGCAAACGGGACCCCGAGGTCCTGATTTATGACATTCCGAAAGGGATGGGCAAGGAGGAAATTGCCTCCAGTCTTTGGAGGCAAAACCTCTCTGAGGCGTCCCAGAAGGATGTGCCTTCGGGTGTTCGGGTCAGTCGCATGGCTGGCAAGACCCCGGAGACAGCCAACTGGGTAGTGGCCGTCAGTCCGCAGATTCGTCGGCGGCTGGCGCAGAGAGGGGACCGGGTGTACCTCGGGTGGAGTTCCTGTCGTGTGCGGGACTTCATACAGGTCACCCGATGCTATAAGTGCCAGCGCTTCGGGCACACGGCGAAGCGCTGCAAATTCAAAGAGGATGTCTGCGGACATTGTGCCGAAAAAGGGCACGGGTATGCGCTCTGTAACAGGAAGAGCAAGCCTCCGGTTTGCTCCAACTGTAAAGACAGAGGGCGACCATCTGAGCATAAGTCGCGAGACCCGGCCTGCGCCTCCTATCAGGAAGCGCTGGTTTTGGAGATGTCTCGTATAAGACGCGAATAATAATTTGAATCTCGAATGGATAGTACAAACGACCGGCGACGCTCGAGAGTCATACGGGTCATGCAGCATAACATGCAGCGGGCCCGAAATGTGACCGACGAAGTCCGGACTGAGATGCATAGGCGAGGGGTAGATGTGTTGCTTGCACAAGAGCCATATAGCTGGCGGGGTACTGTGCCCGGGCTAGGCTTGAGAACGAGGCTGATCACGGCAGGCGAACCGGTGATGGCTGCAATAGCGGTCAGAAACCCGGATCTAACCGTGGTCAAAGTCTCTAACTTGTGCGACACGCATTTGTCCTGTGTCAGCATCTCGGGTTCGTTTGGGAGCTTCTTCCTGATCAGCCAGTACTTTCAATGCTCCGATGACGTTGAATCAGGTCTGGCGCGATTGGAGAGAGCTCTTTCCGCACTTAAGCATAACCGAGTCATTATCTCTGCCGACGTTAACGCAAAATCAGCCCAGTGGGGCAGCGCGGAGACGGACGTGAGAGGCCGTAAACTCGAAGAGTTTATCGTGAGCCATGGCTTGGTTGTCTTGAACGAGGCTGGAAACGCTCCGACGTTTTCCAGCCCTAGTGGACAGTCATACATCGACGTCACACTATCGACACCTGATATTTGCGACAAGGTGCGAGGTTGGAAGGTCCGCGAGGACCTGACGACCAGCGACCACCGAGTCATAGAGTTTTCTTTGAGTTTTTGCGCCGAGGACGGTGCTGCCGAAATTAGTAGCAACAGCAGCACCAACCGGAACGGATTATTACCAAGGTTCCGACTCCGAAGCGCAAAATGGCCCGAGTTCGACAAGGCGCTGCAGGAAAGTAAGAGGAGTATATCCCCCGATCCATTGAACAATAAGGGGGATGTCGAACATCTAGCACAGGAGATCGAAAGAATGATCGTCCAAGCGTGCGACTCCTCGATGCCAACCAAGCAGTGGCATTCAAAATCCGTCCCATGGTGGACGGCCGACCTGACGAGGCAAAAGAGGCGAGTCTACAAACTTAGACGAGCCTCGCAGAACGCAGCATGTTCAGAGGAGCAGAGGGCGGCCAAGAGGACCGAGTATCTTAAACAGAGAAAGGCCTACAAAGCCGCCATCAAAGCTGCTCGGTCGCACAGCTGGCGTGCATTCGTGACCGAGCAGGGAAACAAGGAACCCTGGGGCCTCATTTATAAGATCACGAGGCAGAAGATGACAGCCAGCACGGTCATCTCGAATATAAATCGTAACACTGCCCAGGGTTACACCACAGACTGGGACTCCACCGCTTCCGCGCTGCTGGAGGGGTTAATTCCGGACGATAGCCCCGCGAATGACTCCCCGGATCATGCGCGAGTCAGGAGGGAAGCTGCCATCGAGCCGGAGAGTGAGGACGCCAGTCCCTTCACCCTCTCGGAGCTCAGATCGGCGGTCAACCGACTGAAGAGCGGCAAGTGTCCAGGCCTAGATCGGATCGAGCCGGAGATTTTAAAACGTTCGTGTAATACAATCTCACGCGAGCTCCTCCGACTCTACAACGGATGCCTGGCACACGGAGTCTTTCCCGTGGAATGGAAAGTCGGGTCCATCATTACCATCCTTAAAGGACCCGAGAAACCTGAAACGGAGATAAAGTCCTACAGACCAATATGCTTGCTTTCGGTCGTAGGCAAAGTCTTGGAGAAGCTAATCGCTACGCGATTAGCTAGTCTGTTTTTGCACCCCGACTACGCCTCCGATCGGCAATACGGATTCAGGCCGCATCGATCCACGACTGATGCCGTGGTAAAGATGAGGGAGCTTGCGTCCGGTCGAGAGGAAAAGTACGTCGTGGGTCTGCTCTTCGACATTGCTGCGGCCTTTGATAATGTCTGGTGGCCAAGCATACTCAACGCGTTGAGGAAGCGAGGCTGCCCAAAAAACCTACTTAGATTGGTGGTCGACTACTTCGACGGCCGCGTGGTGACTATGGTGTCTGATCGCGGTGCAGTGCGGAAGAAAGTCACTAAGGGCTGCCCACAGGGATCGATTCTTGGTCCGAGCTGTTGGAACTTAGTCTTCGACGAGGTTCTACAGCTCTTATCGAACGCCGGGCTCGCTTGCGAGCCCATCGCCTATGCAGACGACCTTCTTGTCTTGATCTTCGCGAACAGCAGGAAGGGTCTAGAAAGCAATGGCCAATTGGTTGTGGACACCATTTCTCGCTGGTGCGACCAGCAGAAATTGTCGCTGTCTGCGACCAAGACCGAGATGTTATTCTTAAAAGGCTCTCTCGACAGAGAGAGGCCACCTGTGATAAAAGTAGGAGGTCGGAATATTGCCGCCAAGGACTCTGTGCGTTACCTTGGCGTGCATTTTGACTCTAGACTGGGTATCCATTCCCATGTCGAGTATTTGAATGCCAAGTCCTTGCGAACGTTTAATGCGCTAGCAAGGATTGCTAAGTCGAACTGGGGATTGGGATATCGGACGATGCGTACTTTGTACCGCGGCTTGTTTGTCCCAATCGTCACGTATGCTGCCGCGGGCTGGGCAGACCGCCTTACCTCTGGGACGAGTAAAGTGCTCACCAGGGCGCAGAGGCATGTTCTGCTTGGCTGCGTCAAAGCCTACAGGACAGTCTCCACTGATGCGATCCCCGTGATCGCCGGGGAGATACCTGTGGACTTGGCGATAGCGGAGTTCAGCTGCGTGTACAAAGCCAGGAAGAAACTCGGGTTCCAACATGGAACCTATCAAGTGAGTCAGGCCGAATTGGCTGACGAAGTCGTCACCGAAGCCCAAGTTCGCAGAAGGCTGAGGGAGGCGACTTTAGAGATGTGGCAGCAGAGATGGTCGTCCTCGACGAAGGGTAGGGAAACCTTCCAATACTTCGGCGAGGTATCAGACCGTCTCTCAGCGAGCTGGATCAGAGTCGACCATGATGTAGCGCAGTTCTTGAGCGGACACGGAGACTTCCGTGCGAAGCTCAAGACGTTCGCCCTGGTCGACGACGAGTTGTGCGAATGTGGGGAGGAGGAAACTCCAAACCACGTCCTCTACGATTGTCAGCGTTACGTAGAGGACAGGGAACACCTACGCCAGGCGGCGATTCGAGAAGGATTTCAGTGGCCAATCGACAAAGCCAGCCTGGTGTCAGAGCAGCTGTTTCAGGAGTTCCGAAAATTCGCACGATCCGTAAGCAAGACTAAGAAGCGAACATAGAACGAAACTGCATACGGAGCGTGGACTCGTCCAGCTCCGTTGATGTACGGCATGCTGGGCGAACCCCTCGGGGTTCGTCCCCTCGGGCCAGGCTGAAGCCCCTCTTGCGGAGATAAAAGACTTTAACACTACTCCGTAAGAGTGCCTGGATTGGGTTGGACTCGAGGTGGCAGTGGGAGTAGCACGCTGTCTTCCCCTGATACGATGGTGAACGAAGGTAGAGCCCGAACACCAGGCACAAGTCGCAAGAGCGGCCGGTATGGTCCACCAAGGACTTAGGTACGGCCCGTCTCTCAGAGACCACAGTTTGACGACAACACTAACTGTCCGCTTTGTGCGGGCGCGGGCAGGCCTTCTGGTCACCGCCTCGGCGGCCGGGCGTGTCCTGTCAGTGCGAGGCGAGGCAAGGTAGGCGGCCAAAGGTCGTCTGCCAGATTCAATAAAAAAGGGAAGGAAACCACGATGGCCAAGGCAGCGACCACCGTGGCCAGCAACGAAAAGGCGGCACCGCCTGATGCTACCGCCGCACCCGCGGGGGCGAATGGGGCCACTAAAGTCCCTGACGCCACCGCATCTGCAGCCGTGACGGCGATGGACACGGCTGTGTAATGGGGCCCCCGGGCCCGATAATACAAGTGAACCTCAACTGCTCGGCCAGAGCGCAGGATCTCCTGTTTCAATGCCTGGCCGAGCGGGGTGCCGGGTTGGCAGTCGTGGCGGAGCCGCACAACGTCCCCAAACATCCACACTGGATGGGGGACTCGATTGGCTCCGCCGCGATTATTTGGGCTGGGAGGCCGGGGTCCCCGCCGTGCTCGCTTATCGAGCGCGGCCTGGGATACGTGGCCGTCGATTGGGGCGGCACCGCGGTTGTGTCGATATACGCACCTCCAAGGTGGTCCCTCGAAGAGTTTGAGCAGTATCTGCACGGGGTAGGGAGATGCGTCTCCCGCTGCCATCCCCGTCCGGCGCTGGTCCTGGGGGACTTCAATGCCAAGGCCACGGCTTGGGGTTCCCCCGGGACTGACTCGAGGGGCCGGGAGGTGCTGGATTGGGCGGCGGGACTGGAGCTCCGTCTCCTGAACACGGGCTCGGTCCATACGTGCGTGCGGCATAACGGGGGGTCCATCGTTGACCTTTCGTGGGCAACGCCCCCGGCCGCGCGCCGTATTACGGGGTGGAGGGTGGTGGAAGGGGTCGAGACGTTGTCTGACCATAGATACATAGTTCTCGACCTCTCCGCCGCCCCACCATCGACACCCCGTCGTCGCCCCGCCGATGAAGGTTCGCCTCAGCCGCGGTGGGCGCTGAAGCGCCTCGACCAGGACGCTCTGATGGCCGCAGCACACGTCGTGGCCTGGCCAGCAACACCGGCCGGGACAGTCGACGGGAATGGGGAGGCCCATTGGTTCCGGGGCGCAATGACGTCGATTTGCGACGTCGCCATGCCCCGGGCCAGGGTCTTCCCGAGGAAGGCGGTGTACTGGTGGTCGCGCGAAATAGCGGAATTACGCACCGAGTGCGTCCGCGCGCGACGCCAGTACGCTCGCGCCCGTCGACGACGACGTACGGACGACGTGCTGGCTGCCCAGCTGTATGGACGATATCGGGAAAAGGTGGTCGCCCTGCAGCTGGCCATCAGGCGAGCGAAGGACCAGGCCTGGCGCGATCTCCTCGGCTCTCTGAACCGAGATCCGTGGGGGCGCCCATACAAGATGGCATTGGGACGACTACGTCCCTGGGCGCCCCCCGTGACGGAGAGCCTGGATCCGGGGCTGCTCGGGCGGGTCGTGGACGCTTTATTCCCCGTTAGCGGGGAGGCGTCCCGGCCTGTCCCTGAGCCAGAGGAACATGAGTGGTCCCCGGATCTTGAGGTCGCGCCGGAGGAGATGGCCGGGGTCGTCAAATGGCTCCGTGGCAAGAATACCGCCCCGGGGCCGGACGGTATCCCCGGCCGGGTCTGGCTGCTCGCCGCGAGCGTCCTGGGCGAGAGGCTGAGGAGCCTCTACTCTGGGCTCCTGAGGTCGGGGACGTTCCCCGACCTATGGAGAGAAAGTCGGATGGTCCTCTTGAGGAAGGATGGGAGGCCGGGGGATTCTCCCTCCGCGTACCGGCCCATTTGTCTCCTGGATGAGGCGGGCAAGATCTTCGAGAAGATCATTGTTGCCCGCCTCTCCAGACACCTGTCCCGCGACGGCCCAGATCTGGCGGACTGCCAGTTTGGCTTCCGGGAGGGGCGATCGACGGTCGACGCAATCGACCGTCTCAAGTCCCTCTCGGACAATGCCGTGGCAAGGGGCGGGGTGTGCTTGGCGGTGTCCATTGACATCGTCAATGCGTTCAACACCCTGCCCTGGTCCGCCATTAGGGAGGCCCTCGTCGATCACCAGGTGCCTCCCTATCTGAGGCGGGTGATCGGGGCCTACCTGCGGGACAGGTGGGTTGAATACCCGGGCCGGTGCGGGATGATACGGAGGGAAGTGGACCGCGGGGTCCCGCAGGGGTCCGTTATAGGACCGCTCCTGTGGGACCTAGGTTACAACGCGGTCCTGGAAAAGGCCTCCCTGCCCGACGGTGCCACCCTCGTCTGCTACGCGGGCGACACGTTGGTGGTCGCCGTCGGGAGTACCTTCGAGAGGACCATCCGTCGAGCAGAGGTTGCGGTGGCAGCCGTCGTCGCGAGGATCCGCGATCTGGGGCTGAAAATAGCCCCGGAGAAGGCCGAGGCTGTCTGGTTTCACGGACGGCCTCGGTCTCGGCCACCGGCCAGATCGTGGATCCGGGTTGGAGAAGCCTGCGTCGAGGTGAAGTCCGAGTTGAAATATCTCGGACTGATCCTCGACAGCCACTGGTGCTTCGATGCGCATCTCGACCGTCTCGTCCCCCGAGTCGAAAAGGCGGCGGCCTCTTTGGGCCGCCTGCTGCCCAAGCTCGGGGGACCGGGAGATTTGGTGCGCCGCCTATACCTGGGCGTGGTGCGGTCTATGGCCTTATACGGTGCCCCAATATGGGCGCCGTACGTGATGACCAGCCGGCGCAACACGCTATTGTTGCGCCGGCTGCAGAGGCGGATGGCCATCCGCCTCATAAGAGGTTACCGCACCACGTCTACCGTGGCGGCGCTTGCTCTGGCGGGAGAACTTCCCTTCGAGCTTCAGGCGGCGGTGCGCGCCTATGTTTATGGGCGCACAAGCATCGCCAGCCGTGCTCGAGGGGCCCCGCCGGAGCGAGAGACGGTCGAGGGCTTCGAGCTCCAGGCCCGGAGACTAGCGCTCGCCAGATGGCGTGCCGAGCTTTGCTCCCACGCCGGCGAGCGCGTCCCCGGGGCTCTCCTGCCGCACTTCACCTCGTGGCGGGAGAGACGGCATGGCAGGCTCTCCTACCGAGCGACGCAGGTGTTCACCGGGCATGGCTGCTTCGGTGTCTACCTGTGTCGCATCGGGCGGGAAGCGACGACGGTGTGCCACCATTGTGGCGCGGAGGAAGACTCGGCGCAGCACACGCTGGAGGAATGTCCCGCCTTTTCAGCGCTGCGCCGAGTCCTAAAACGGGAAGTCGGTCACGACCTCGCACTCTCCAGCCTAGTTGGGGCCATGCTGGAGAGCCCGGGGAAGTGGGCGGCAGCAATCTCTTTCTGCGAGGATGTTATGTCGCGGAAGGAGGCTGCCGAGCGGGATCGGGAGCTTACAGATCCCGCCCGACGTGCCCGGGGACGGCGTGCGCGCCCACGCCGAGAAACCCCGGGCAGCTGAGAGTAGGCGGGCGGCGGGTGTACCAGAACATGCTGGTTTCATTGCCCGCCGCCCGCCAACAGAGGAGGACCTCCACTGTTGGGAGTGGGGGATGACGAGTCGCCTGATGGAGGGGAGGGTTAACTGTGATCCTCCTCCAATATACTCGTCGTCCCCCCGGCGGCCGCTGTGATCAGGGCGGGGGCCCTGGTCACCTATCGCGCGGTCGCCGTGTCGGGGCGGTGCGGGGTGCGACCCCTCGCGCCACCGAATTTAAATGGATTTTAGGGGGGAGGATGTATCTCCCCCCGGGACGCGGCCGGCCATCGTTACCATCTTGATGGCCGGCCAGGCGAGGGGGAGTCGCGGTAGTGTTCTTCAAGAGTTCCCGTGGCTCCCCCGTTGAATCGCCAGCGATCGGTCCTGCGTTCTCAGGTCGCCGTGGAGGTTTTAGTGGGTCAATCCCCACACTACCCTCGTCCCGCTCCCCCGGGCGGGGTGGGGGTGTCTGGCGAGCAGATTTCCTCCACGTAAAATAAAAAAAAAAAAATAAAAAAAAAAAAAAAAAGGTTATGTCAAGGTTATGTCAAGGTCCCCCCCCGTGTCCGCTACCTTGTCGTGGTGGGGGGGCTTCGTGCCCTAATGATCCTCAAGGCTGTGCCGGCGGGGAATTTATTCCCTGGCAGGTTCTACCATGCCGGAGTGGCTTGAGGTGAGGGGCCAACTAAAGTCGGACACATACCGTAAACCTGTGGTCATGTTTTACAGGAACGGGGGTCTTGCCTTAACCGGCCGGGCCGCGAGGATGACAACCTCTCTAAAAAATCCCTAGCCCCAAGCAGTGTTGCGCGGTGAAGAGGGCGTAGCTGGAGTAAGCGCCAGCTATGGTTGGTGGGTGCACCAATCGTTAGCGGACAACCCCGGGGTACCTGGCGACCCCCCGGGCGTATTAGCCTTCCCCGGGTATGGCGGCTCTACCCGGGGTGACCTCCTTTCCGACCACACTCGTGGGACCAATTATGGATTCTTTTTCACAAACAACCGGGGAGGGGGGAAACGAGCGTGAGGTGGAGGTGCGCGGGCCTATCGTGCGCCTCCAAAGATGTACAGAGCCGGTGTCGCGGAGGCATTCTGCAACACGCGGCAAAAAGAGGACCGCAGCGGGCCTTGGTGAGTGCGATGACGGGGAGGAGTCAGATTTCTCTGTCTCCTCCCACCACTCATCGCAGAGTGTCCCGGGCTCTTCGTCGGCGAGGAAGAGAGGACGGCCGCCGACGACCGGCGAATATGTTGGCCTCGCAGAGGCCAAACTTAGGCTGGCCGAGGCTTCGCAGCTGGAGGCCGAGGCAAGGGAGGTGGCGGCGATATTCGACCCGGGAGCCCCCGTGCCGAGACCATCGCGGTCGAGCGTCCCGCTCCCGGACGAGACGGATATCGCGGAAAATTTCCGCAACCGTCCGACGCGGGATGTCGCGGCCGCTATATTGGAGAGCCTGGATGAGGTGGCCAGGATCTCCGGCGTTTCGAAGGGGCTGAAGGGCAACTTGGCCCGCGCCCTGAGGGTGGCCGCTTTAAACGGCAGGGTGGGGGTGTCCGAGCTTGCGGTTAGGTCAGCAACCGACGCCACGCGTGTCCTGGAGGCCGAGAATGCCGTCCTCAGGGGGCAAATGACGGAGCTGCAGGCGGAGGTGGCCCGGCTCCGGCAGGTGGTGGAGGCGAGAACGGCTGCTGCTGCAATGCCTCCGCCGCCACGCCCGAGAGAGGGCTCAGTATCGCCGCCGATCGTCGGCGCCCGGGATTGCCATCGCTCCGGGCAAGAAAAGTCCTCGCCACCACCTGCGGCTGCGCCCGCAGACTTTCTGGCGCAAATAGTCGCCCTGATAGACGCCAAATTGGCGTCATTCAGGAGGGAGCTCGCGCCGCGAACGGACTCGGCCCTGCGATCGGTGGCCCCTGGGCCGTCCGTCCCCACACAGTCTTCGGACAGGGTGGGGCGGCGGGCGAAGAAGAAAAAGAAAGGTGGGAAATCTGGGGCGGCTATAGCGGCCCAGATGGAGCCCGCTCGACCGCGAGCAGAATCGGCGCTACCCTCTGCCGCGCCACCACCCCAGGAGGCGTGGTCCCAGGTGGTTGGCCGGAAGGCCAAAAAGGCGGCTGCCAAGGCCACTGCGGCCGCGAATAAAAAAGGACGGGTGGTCCCGGCGGCCCCCAGGAAGACACCCCTGCCTCCTCGACCGCCACGCACAGCAGCGGTTACCATAACGGTTCCGTCTGGCGTGGACATTACTTACGCCCAGGCGATGGCCACTGCCAGGTCCAAGGTGGACCTGGCAGAAATTGGCATCGCCTCGCTGAGGCCGCGAAGGGCGGTGACTGGGGGGTTAATTTTGGAGGTCCCTGGTACCGATGGGGCCGCCAAGGCCACCGTCCTCGCCACAAAAGTGGCGGAAGCACTGGCAGGCACCGGCGTAAAGGTCGCGCGTCCGGTCAAAAAAGCTGACCTTAGGGTGCGCGGCCTGGTCGATTCGACCACGCCGGCGGAGGTCGCGGCGGCTGTTGCCCGCGTGGGCGGGTGCAGCGAGGGGGACATCAATACCGGCGAAATTCGGTCTTCCCCCTCGGGATTGGGCACCCTCTGGGTCCGATGTCCTGCCGCGGCCGCTCGCAAGGTTGCTGTCGCGGGCCGGATAACCGTCGGCTGGACCCAGGCAGCCGTGGAGGCCCTGAGTGCCCGGCCTCTGCAGTGTTACCGTTGCCTTGGTGTTGGCCACACCAGTCAGCGGTGCACTTCTGCCGAGGATAGGTCCGACTGCTGCTATAGATGCGGCAGTCGGGACCATAAGGCGGCAGCCTGTACGGCCACGCCCAATTGTCCGCTTTGTGCGGGCGCGGGCAAGCCGTCTGGTCACCGCCTCGGCAGCCGGGCTTGCTCTGCCAGTGCGGGGCGGGGCAGGGGAGGCGGCCAAAGGCCGTCTGCCAGGTATAATAAAATGGGGAGGGAAACCACGATGGCCAAGGCAGCGACCACCGTGGCCAGCAACGAAAAGGTAGCATCGCCTGATGCTACCGCCGCGCCCGCGTGGGCGGATGGGGCGACTAAAGTCCCAGACGCCACCGCATGCGCGGCCGTGACGGCGATGGACACGGCTGTGTAATGGGGCCCCCGGGCCCGATAATACAAGTGAACCTCAACTGCTCGGCCAGAGCGCAGGATCTCCTGTTTCAATGCCTGGCCGAGAGGGGTGCCGGGTTGGCAGTCGTGGCGGAGCCGCACAACGTCCCCAAACATCCACACTGGATGGGGGACTCGATTGGCTCCGCCGCGATTATTTGGGCTGGGAGGTCGGGGTCCCCGCCGTGCTCGCTTATCGAGCGCGGCCTGGGATACGTGGCCGTTGATTGGGGCGGCACCGCGGTTGTGGCGATATACGCACCTCCAAGGTGGTCCCTCGAAGAGTTTGAGCAGTATCTGGACGGGGTAGGGAGATGCGTCTCCCGCTGCCATCCCCGTCCGGTGCTGGTCCTGGGGGACTTCAATGCCAAGGCCACGGCTTGGGGTTCCCCCGGGACTGACTCGAGGGGCCGGGAGGTGCTGGATTGGGCGGCGGGACTGGAGCTCCGTCTCCTGAATACGGGCTCGGTCCATACGTGCGTGCGGCATAACGGGGGGTCCATCGTTGACCTTTCGTGGGCAACGCCCCCGGCCGCGCGCCGTATTACGGGGTGGAGGGTGGCGGAAGGGGTCGAGACGTTGTCTGACCACAGATACATAGTTCTCGACCTCTCCGCCGTCCCACCATCGACACCCCGTCGTCGTCCCGCCGATGAGGGTTCGCCTCAACCGCGGTGGGCGCTGAAGCGCCTCGACCAGGACGCTCTGATGGCGGCGGCCCACGTCGTGGTCTGGCCAGCAACACCGGCCGGGCCAGTCGACGGGAATGGGGAGGCCCATTGGTTCCGGTGCGCAATGACGTCGATTTGCGACGTCGCCATGCCCCGGGCCAGGGTCTTCCCGAGGAAGGCGGTGTACTGGTGGTCGCGCGAGATAGCGGAATTACGCACCGAGTGCGTTCGCGCGCGACGCCAGTACGCTCGCGCCCGTCGACGACGACGAACGGACGACGTGCTGGCTGCCCAGCTGTACGGGCTATATCGGGAGAAGGTGGTCGCCCTGCAGCTGGCCATCAGGCGGGCAAAGGACCAGGCCTGGCGCGATCTCCTCGGCTCTCTGAACCGAGATCCGTGGGGGCGCCCATACAAGATGGCATTGGGACGATTACGTCCCTGGGCGCCCCCCGTGACGGAGAGCCTGGATCCGGGGCTGCTCGGGCGGGTCGTGGACGCTTTATTCCCCGTTAGCGGGGAGGCGTCCCGGCTCGTCCCTGAGCCAGAGGAACATGGGTGGTCCCCGGATCTTGAGGTCGCGCCGGAGGAGATGGCCGGGGTCGTCAAATGGCTCCGGGGCAAGAATACCGCCCCGGGGCCAGACGGTATCCCCGGCCGGGTCTGGTTGCTCGCCACGAGCGTCCTGGGGGAGAGGCTGAGGAGCCTCTACTCTGGGCTCCTGAGGTCGGGGACGTTCCCCGACCTATGGAGAGAAAGTCGGATGGTCCTCTTGAGGAAGGATGGGAGGCCGGGGGATTCTCCCTCCGCGTACCGGCCTATTTGTCTCCTGGATGAGGCGGGCAAGATCTTCGAGAAGATCATTGTTGCCCGCCTCTCCAGACACCTGTCCCGCGACGGCCCAGATCTGGCGGACTGCCAGTTTGGCTTCCGGGAGGGGCGATCGACGGTCGACGCTATCGACCGTCTCAAGTCCCTCTCGGACAATGCCGTGGCAAGGGGCGGGGTGTGCTTGGCGGTGTCCATTGACATCGTCAATGCGTTCAACACCCTGCCCTGGTCCGCCATTAGGGAGGCCCTCGTCGATCACCAGGTGCCTCCCTATCTGAGGCGGGTGATCGGGGCCTACCTGCGGGACAGGTGGGTTGAATACCCGGGCCGGTGCGGGATGATACGGAGGGAAGTGGACCGCGGGGTCCCGCAGGGGTCCGTTTTAGGACCGCTCCTGTGGGACCTGGGTTACAACGCGGTCCTGGAGAAGGCCTCCCTGCCCGACGGTGCCACCCTCGTCTGCTACGCGGACGACACGTTGGTGGTCGCCGTCGGGAGTACCTTCGAGAGGACCATCCGGCGAGCAGAGGTTGCGGTGGCAGCCGTCGTCGCGAGGATCCGCGATCTGGGGCTGAAAATGGCCCCGGAGAAGGCCGAGGCTGTCTGGTTTCACGGCCGGCCTCGGTCACGGCCACCGGCCAGATCGTGGATCCGGGTTGGAGAAGCCTGCGTAGAGGTGAAGTCCGAGTTGAAATATCTCGGACTGATCCTCGACAGCCGCTGGAGCTTCGATGCGCATCTCGACCGTCTCGTCCCCCGAGTCGAAAAGGCGGCGGCCTCTTTGGGCCGCCTGCTGCCCAACCTCGGGGGACCGGGAGATTTGGTGCGCCGCCTATACCTGGGCGTGGTGCGGTCTATGGCCTTATACGGTGCCCCAATATGGGCGCCGTACGTGATGTCCAGCCGGCGCAGCACGCTGTTGTTGCGCCGGCTGCAGAGGCGGATGGCCATCCGCCTCATAAGAGGTTACCGCACCACGTCTACCGTGGCGGCGCTTGCTCTGGCGGGAGAACTTCCCTTCGAGCTTCAGGCGGCGGTTCGCTCCTATGTTTATAGGCGCACTAGCATCGCCAGCCGTGCTCGAGGGGCCCCGCCGGAGCGTGAGACGGTCGAGGGCTTCGAGCTCCAGGCCCGGCGACTAGCGCTCGCCAGATGGCGTGCCGAGCTTTTCTCCCACGCCGGCGAGCGCGTCCCCGGGGCTCTCCTGCCGCACTTCACCTCGTGGCGGGAGAGACGGCATGGCAGGCTCTCCTACCGAGCGACGCAGGTGTTCACCGGGCATGGCTGCTTCGGTGTCTACCTGTGTCGCATCGGGCGGGAAGCGACGACGGTGTGCCACCACTGTGGCGCGGAGGAAGACTCGGCGCAGCACACGCTGGAGGAATGTCCCGCCTTTTCAGCGCTGCGCCGAGTCCTAAAACGAGAAGTCGGCCACGACCTCGCACTCTCCAGCCTAATAGGGGCCATGCTGGAGGGCCCGGGGAAGTGGGCGGCAGCAATCTCTTTCTGCGAGGAGGTTATGTCGCGGAAGGAGGCTGCCGAGCGGGATCGGGAGCTTACAGATCCCGCCCGACGTGCCCGGGGACGGCGTGCGCGCCCACGCCGAGAAACCCCGGGCAGCTGAGAATTAGGCGGGCGGCGGGTGTACCAGAATATGCTGGTTTCATTGCCCGCCGCCCGCCAACAGAGGATGACGTCCACTGTTGGGAGTGGGGGATGACGAGTCGCCTGAGGGAGGCGAGGGTTAACTGTGATCCTCCTCCAATATACTCGTCGTCCCCCCGGCGGCCGCTGTGATCAGGGCGGGGGCCCTGGTCACCTATCGCGCGGTCGCCGTGTCGGGGCGGTGCAGGGTGCGACCCCTCGCGCCGCCGAATTTAAATGGATTTTAGGGGGGAGGATTTATTTCCCCCCCGGGACGCGGCCGGCCATCGTTACCATCTTGATGGCCGGCCAGGCGAGGGGGAGCCGCGGTAGTGTTCTCCAAGAGTTCCCGTGGCTCCCCCGTTGAATCGCCAGCGATCGGTCCTGCGTCCTCAGGTCGCCGTGGAGGTTTTAGTGGCTCAATCCCCACACTACCCTCGTCCCGCTCCCCCGGGCGGGGCGGGGGTGTCTGGCGAGCAGATTTCCTCCACGTAAAATAAAAAAAAAAAAAAAAAAAAGGTTCGCCCGGGATCGAGCGGGGTGCCGGGTTGGCAGTCGTGGCGGAGCCGCACAGGGTCCCCAAACATCCACACTGGATGGGGGACTCGATTGGCTCCGCCGCGATTATTTGGGCTGGGAGGCCGGGGTCCTCGCCGTGCTCGCTTATCGAGCGTGGCCTGGGATACGTGGCCGTTGATTGGGGCGGCACCGCGGTTGTGGCGATATACGCACCTCCAAGGTGGTCCCTCGAAGAGTTTGAGCAGTATCTGGGCGGGGTAGGGAGATGCGTCTCCCGCTGCCATCCCCGTCCGGTGCTGGTCCTGGGAGACTTCAATGCCAAGGCCACGGTTTGGGGTTCCCCCGGGACTGACTCGAGGGGCCAGGAGGTGCTTGATTGGGCGGCGGGACTGGAGCTCCGTCTCCTGAACACGGGCTCGGTCCATACGTGCGTGCGGCATAACGGGGGGTCCATCGTTGACCTTTCGTGGGCAACGCCCCCGGCCGCGCGCCGTATTACGGGGTGGAGGGTGGCGGAAGAGGTCGAGACGTTGTCTGACCACAGATACATAGTTCTCGACTTCTCCGCCGCCCTACCGTCGACACTCCGTCGTCGCCCCGCCGATGAGGGTTCGCCTCGACCGCGGTGGGCGCTGAAGCGCCTCGACCAGGACGCTCTGATGGCGGCAGCACACGTCGTGGCCTGGCCAGCAACACCGGCCGGGCCAGTTGACGGGAATGGGGAGGCCCGTTGGTTCCGGGGCGCAATGACGTCGGTTTGCGACGTCGCCATGCCCCGGGCCAGGGTCTTCCCGAGGAAGGCGGTGTACTGGTGGTCGCGCGCGATAGCGGAATTACGCACCGAGTGCGTCCGCGCGCGACGCCAGTACGCTCGCGCCCGTCGACGACGACGTACGGATGACGTGCTGGCTGCCCAGCTGTACGGGCGATATCGGGAGAAGGTGGTCGCCCTGCAGCTGGCCATCAGGCGAGCGAAGGACCAGGCCTGGCGCGATCTCCTCGGCTCTCTGAACCGAGATCCGTGGGGGCGCCCATACAAGATGGCATTGAGACGACTACGTCCCTGGGCGCCCCCCGTGACGGAGAGCCTGGATCCGGGGCTGCTCGGGCGGGTCGTGGACGCTTTATTCCCCGTTAGCGGGGAGGCGTCCCGGCCCGTCCCTGAGCCAGAGGAACATGAGTGGTCCCCGGATCTTGAGGTCGCGCCGGAGGAGATGGCCGGGGTCGTCAAATGGCTCCGGGGCAAGAATACCGCCCCGGGGCCGGACGGTATCCCCGGCCGGGTCTGGTTGCTCGCCGCGAGCGTCCTGGGGGAGAGGCTGAGGAGCCTCTACTCTGGGCTCCTGAGGTCGGGGACGTTCCCCGACCTATGGAGAGAAAGTCGGATGGTCCTCTTGAGGAAGGATGGGAGGCCGGCGGATTCTCCCTCCGCGTACCGGCCCATTTGTCTCCTGGATGAGGCGGGCAAGATCTTCGAGAAGATCATTGTAGCCCGCCTCTCCAGACACCTGTCCCGCGACGGCCCAGATCTGGCGGACTGCCAGTTTGGCTTCCGGGAGGGGCGATCGACGGTCGACGCTATCGACCGTCTCAAGTCCCTCTCGGACAATGCCGTGGCAAGGGGCGGGGTGTGCTTGGCGGTGTCCATTGACATCGTCAATGCGTTCAACACCCTGCCCTGGTCCGCCATTAGGGGGGCCCTCGTTGATCACCAGGTGCCTCCCTATCTGAGGCGGGTGATCGGGGCCTACCTGCGGGACAGGTGGGTTGAATACCCGGGCCGGTGCGGGATGATACGGAGGGAAGTGGACCGCGGGGTCCCGCAGGGGTCCGTTTTAGGACCGCTCCTGTGGGACCTGGGTTACAACGCGGTCCTGGAGAAGGCCTCCCTGCCCGACGGTGCCACCCTCGTCTGCTACGCGGACGACACGTTGGTGGTCGCCGTTGGGAGTACCTTCGAGAGGACCATCCGACGAGCAGAGGTTGCGGTGGCAGCCGTCGTCGCGAGGATTCGCGATCTGGGGCTGAAAATAGCCCCGGAGAAGGCCGAGGCTGTCTGGTTTCACGGACGGCCTCGGTCTCGGCCACCGGCCAGATCGTGGATCCGGGTTGGAGAAGCCTGCGTCGAGGTGAAGTCCGAGTTGAAATATCTCGGACTGATCCTCGACAGCCGCTGGAGCTTCGATGCGCATCTCGACCGTCTCGTCCCCCGAGTCGAAAAGGCGGCGGCCTCTTTGGGCCGCCTGCTGCCCAACCTCGGGGGACCGGGAGATTTGGTGCGCCGCCTATACCTGGGCGTGGTGCGGTCTATGGCCTTATACGGTGCCCCAATCTGGGCGCCGTACGTGATGACCAGCCGGCGCAACACGCTGTTGTTGCGTCGGCTGCAGAGGCGGATGGCCATCCGCCTCATAAGAGGTTACCGCACCACGTCTACCGTGGCGGCGCTTGCTCTGGCGGGAGAACTTCCCTTCGAGCTTCAAGCGGCGGTGCGCGCCTATGTTTATAGGCGCACTAGCATCGCCAGCCGTGCTCGAGGGGCCCCGCCGGAGCGTGAGACGGTCGAGGGCTTCGAGCTCCAGGCCCGGAGACTAGCGCTCGCCAGATGGCGTGCCGAGCTTTGCTCCCACGCCGGCGAGCGCGTCCCCGGGGCTCTCCTGCCACACTTCACCTCGTGGCGGGAGAGACGGCATGGCAGGCTCTCCTACCGATCGACGCAGGTGTTCACCGGGCATGGCTGCTTCGGTGTCTACCTGTGTCGCATCGGGCGGGAAGCGACGACGGTGTGCCACCATTGTGGCGCGGAGGAAGACTCGGCGCAGCACACGCTGGAGGAATGTCCCGCCTTTTCAGCGCTGCGCCGAGTCCTAAAACGGGAAGTCGGTCACGACCTCGCACTCTCCAGCCTAGTTGGGGCCATGCTGGAGAGCCCGGGGAAGTGGGCGGCAGCAATCTCTTTCTGCGAGGATGTTATGTCGCGGAAGGAGGCTGCCGAGCGGGATCGGGAGCTTACAGATCCCGCCCGACGTGCCCGGGGACGGCGTGCGCGCCCACGCCGAGAAACCCCGGGCAGCTGAGAGTAGGCGGGCGGCGGGTGTACCAGAACATGCTGGTTTCATTGCCCGCCGCCCGCCAACAGAGGAGGACCTCCACTGTTGGGAGTGGGGGATGACGAGTCGCCTGATGGAGGGGAGGGTTAACTGTGATCCTCCTCCAATATACTCGTCGTCCCCCCGGCGGCCGCTGTGATCATGGCGGGGGCCCTGGTCACCTATCGCGCGGTCGCCGTGTCGGGGCGGTGCGGGGTGCGACCCCTCGCGCCGCCGAATTTAAATGGATTTTAGGGGGGAGGATTATATCTCCCCCCGGGACGCGGCCGGCCATCCTTACCATCCTGATGGCCGGCCAGGCGAGGGGGAGCCGCGGTAGTGTTCTTCAAGAGTTCCCGTGGCTCCCCCGTTGAATCGCCAGCGATCGGTCCTGCGTCCTCAGGTCGCCGTGGAGGTTTTAGTGGGTCAAACCCCACACTACCCTCGTCCCGCTCCCCCGGGCGGGGTGGGGGTGTCTGGCGAGCAGATTTCCTCCACGTAAAATAAAAAAAAAAAAAAAAAAAAAAGGTTCGCCCGGGATCCCCCCCGTGTCCGCTACCTTGTCGTGGTGGGGGGGCTTCGTGCCCTAATGATCCTCAAGGCTGTGCCGGCGGGGAATTTATTCCCTGGCAGGTTCTACCATGCCGGAGTGGCTTGAGGTGAGGGGCCAACTAAAGTCGGACACATACCGTAAACCTGTGGTCATGTTTTACAGGAACGGGGGTCTTGCCTTAACCGGCCGGGCCGCGAGGATGACAACCTCTCTAAAAAATCCCTAGCCCCAAGCAGTGTTGCGCGGTGAAGAGGGCGTAGCTGGAGTAAGCGCCAGCTATGGTTGGTGGGTGCACCAATCGTTAGCGGACAACCCCGGGGTACCTGGCGACCCCCCGGGCGTATTAGCCTTCCCCGGGTATGGCGGCTCTACCCGGGGTGACCTCCTTTCCGACCACACTCGTGGGATTAAGTATGGAGTCTACTTTTTCACAAACAACCGGGGAGGGGGGAAACGAGCGTGAGGTGGAGGTGCGCGGGCCTATCGTGCGCCTCAAAAGATGCACAGAGCCGGTGTCGCGGAGGCATTCGGCGACACGCGGCAAAAAGAGGACCGCAGCGGGCCTTGGTGAGTGCGATGAGGGGGAGGAGTCAGATTTCTCTGTCTCCTCCCACCACTCATCGCAGAGTGTCCCGGGCTCGTCGTCAGCGAGGAAAAGAGGACGGCCGCCGACGACCGGCGAATATGTTGGCCTCGCAGAGGCCAAACTTAGGCTGGCCGAGGCTTCGCAGCTGGAGGCCGAGGCAAGGGAGGTGGCGGCGATATTCGACCCGGGAGCCCCCGTGCCGAGACCATCGCGGTCGAGCGTCCCGCTCCCGGACGAGACGGATATAGCGGAAAATTTCCGCAACCGTCCAACGCGGGATGTCGCGGCCGCTATATTGGAGAGCCTGGATGAAGTGGCCAGGATCTCTGGCGTGTCAAAGGGGCTGAAGGGCAATTTGGCCCGCGCCCTAAGGGTGGCCGCCTTAAACGGCAGGGTGGGGGTGTCCGAGCTTGCGGTTAGGTCAGCTACCGACGCCACGCGTGCCCTGGAGGCAGAGAATGCCGTCCTCAGGGGGCAAATGACGGAGCTGCGGGCGGAGGTGGCTCGGCTCCGGCAGGTGGTGGAGGCGAGTACGGCTGCTGCCGCAATGCCTCCGCCGCCGCGCCCGGGAGAGGGCTCAGTATCGCCGCCGATCGTCGCCGCCCAGGACTGCCAACGCTCCGGGCAAGAAAAGTCCTCGCCCCCACATGCGACTGCGCCCGCAGATTTTCTGGCGCAGATAAGCGCCCTGATAGACGCCAAATTGGCGTCATTCAGGAGGGAGCTCGCGCCGCGAACGGACTCGGCCCTGCGATCGGTGGCACCTGGGCCGTCCGTCCCCTCACAGTCTTCGGACAGGGTGGGGCGGAAGACGAAGAAGAAGAAGAAAGGTGGGAAAGCTGGGGCGGCTATAGCGGCCCAGACGGAGCCCGCTCGACCGCGAGCAGAATCGGCGCTACCCTCTGCCGCGCCTCCGCCCCAGGAGGCGTGGTCCCAGGTGGTTGGCCGCAAGGCTAAAAAGGCGGCTGCCAAGGCCACTGCGGCGGCGAATAATAAAAAAGGACGGGTGGTCCCGGCGGCCCCCAGGAAGACACCCCTGCCTCCGCGACCGCCACGCACAGCAGCGGTTACCATAACGGTTCCGTCTGGCGTGGACATTACTTACGCGCAGGCGATGGCCACTGCCAGGTCCAAGGTGGACCTGGCAGAAATTGGCATCGCCTCGCTGAGGCCGCGAAGGGCGGTGACTGGGGGGTTAATTTTGGAAGTCCCTGGCACCGATGGGGCCGCCAAGGCCACCGTCCTCGCCACAAAAGTGGCGGAAGCGCTGGCAGGCACCGGCGTAAAGGTCGCGCGTCCGGTCAAAAAAGCTGACCTTAGGGTGTGCGGCCTGGTCGATTCGACCACGCCGGCGGAGGTCGCTGCGGCTGTTGCCCGCGTGGGCGGGTGCAGCGAGGGGGACATCAATACCGGCGAAATCCGGTCTTCCCCCTCGGGATTGGGCACCCTCTGGGTCCGATGTCCTGCCGCGGCCGCTCGCAAGGTTGCTGTCGCGGGCCGGATAACTGTCGGCTGGACCCATGCAGCCGTGGAGGCCCTGAGTGCCCGGCCTCTGCAGTGTTACCGTTGCCTTGATGTTGGCCACACCAGTCAGCGGTGCACTTCTGCCGAGGATAGGTCCGACTGCTGCTATAGATGCGGCAGTCGGGACCATAAGGTGGCAGCCTGTACGGCCACGCCCAATTGTCCGCTTTGTGCGGGCGCGGGCAGGCCTTCTGGTCACCGCCTCGGCGGCCGGGCGTGTCCTGTCAGTGCGAGGCGAGGCAAGGTAGGCGGCCAAAGGTCGTCTGCCAGATTCAATAAAAAAGGGAAGGAAACCACGATGGCCAAGGCAGCGACCACCGTGGCCAGCAACGAAAAGGCGGCACCGCCTGATGCTACCGCCGCACCCGCGGGGGCGAATGGGGCCACTAAAGTCCCTGACGCCACCGCATCCGCGGCCGTGACGGCGATGGACACGGCTGTGTAATGGGGCCCCCGGGCCCGATAATACAAGTTAACCTCAACTGCTCGGCCAGAGCGCAGGATCTCCTGTTTCAATGCCTGGCCGAGCGGGGTGCCGGGTTGGCAGTCGTGGCGGAGCCGCACAGGGTCCCCAAACATCCACACTGGATGGGGGACTCGATTGGCTCCGCCGCGATTATTTGGGCTGGGAGGCCGGGGTCCCCGCCGTGCTCGCTTATCGAGCGCGGCCTGGGATACGTGGCCGTCGATTGGGGCGGCACCGCGGTTGTGGCGATATACGCACCTCCAAGGTGGTCCCTCGAAGAGTTTGAGCAGTATCTGGACGGGGTAGGGAGATGCGTCTCCCGCTGCCATCCCCGTCCGGTGCTGGTCCTGGGGGACTTTAATGCCAAGGCCACGGCTTGGGGTTCCCCCGGGACTGATTCGAGGGGCCGGGAGGTGCTGGATTGGGCGGCGGGACTGGAGCTCCGTCTCCTGAACACGGGCTCGGTCCATACGTGCGTGCGGCATAACGGGGGGTCCATCGTTGACCTTTCGTGGGCAACGCCCCAGGCCGCGCGCCGTATTACGGGGTGGAGGGTGGCGGAAGGGGTCGAGACGTTGTCTGACCACAGATACATAGTTCTCGACCTCTCCGCCGCCCCACCATCGACACTCCGTCGTCGCCCCGCCGATGAAGGTTCGCCTCGACCGCGGTGGGCGCTGAAGCGCCTCGACCAGGACGCTCTGATGGCGGCAGCCCACGTCGTGGCCTGGCCTGCAACACCGACCGGGCCAGTCGACGGGAATGGGGAGGCCCATTGGTTCCGGGGCGCAATGACGTCGGTTTGCGACGTCGCCATGCCACGGGCCAGGGTCTTCCCGAGGAAGGCGGTGTACTGGTGGTCGCGCGCGATAGCGGAGTTACGCACCGAGTGCGTCCGCGCGCGACGCCAGTGCGCTCGCGCCCGTCGACGACGACGTACGGACGACGTCCTGGCTGCCCAGCTGTACGGGCGATATCGGGAGAAGGTGGTCGCCCTGCAGCTGGCCATCAGGCGAGCGAAGGACCAGGCCTGGCGCGATCTCCTCGGCTCTCTAAACCGAGATCCGTGGGGGCGCCCATACAAGATGGCATTGGGACGATTGCGTCCCTGGGCGCCCCCCGTGACGGAGAGCCTGGATCCGGGGCTGCTCGGGCGGGTCGTGGACGCTTTATTCCCCGTTAGCGGGGAGGCGTTCCGGCCCGTCCCTGAGCCAGAGGAACATGAGTGGTCCCCGGATCTTGAGGTCGCGCCGGAGGAGATGGCCGGGGTCGTCAAATGGCTCCGGGGCAAGAATACCGCTCCGGGGCCGGACGGTATCCCCGGCCGGGTCTGGTTGCTCGCCGCGAGCGTCCTGGGGGAGAGGCTGAGGAGCCTCTACTCTGGGCTCCTGAAGTCGGGGACGTTCCCCGACCTATGGAGAGAAAGTCGGATGGTCCTCTTGAGGAAGGATGGGAGGCCGGGGGATTCTCCCTCCGCGTTCCGGCCCATTTGTCTCCTGGATGAGGCGGGCAAGATCTTCGAGAAGATCATTGTTGCCCGCCTCTCCAGACACCTGTCCCGCGACGGCCCAGATCTGGCGGACTGCCAGTTTGGCTTCCGGGAGCGGCGATCGACGGTCGACGCTATCGACCGTCTCAAGTCCCTCTCGGACAATGCCGTGGCAAGGGGCGGGGTGTGCTTGGCGGTGTCCATTGACATCGTCAATGCGTTCAACACCCTGCCCTGGTCCGCCATTAGGGAGGCCCTCGTCGATCACCAGGTGCCTCCCTATCTGAGGCGGGTGATCGGGGCCTACCTGCGGGACAGGTGGGTTGAATACCCGGGCCGGTACGGGGTGATACGGAGGGAAGTGGACCGCGGGGTCCCGCAGGGGTCCGTTTTAGGACCGCTCCTGTGGGACCTGGGTTACAACGCGGTCCTGGAAAAGGCCTCCCTGCCCGACGGTGCCACCCTCGTCTGCTACGCGGACGACACGTTGGTGGTCGCCGTCGGGAGTACCTTCGAGAGGACCATCCGACGAGCAGAGGTTGCGGTGGCAGCCGTCGTCGCGAGGATCCGCGATCTGGGGCTGAAAATAGCCCCAGAGAAGGCCGAGGCTGTCTGGTTTCACGGACGGCCTCGGTCTCGGCCACCGGCCAGATCGTGGATCCGGGTTGGAGAAGCCTGCGTCGAGGTGAAGTCCGAGTTGAAATATCTCGGACTGATCCTCGACAGCCACTGGTGCTTCGATGCGCATCTCGACCGTCTCGTCCCCCGAGTCGAAAAGGCGGCGGCCTCTTTGGGCCGCCTGCTGCCCAATCTCGGGGGACCGGGAGATTTGGTGCGCCGCCTATACCTGGGCGTGGTGCGGTCTATGGCCTTGTACGGTGCCCCAATATGGGCGCCGTACGTGATGACCAGCCGGCGCAGCACGCTGTTGTTGCGCCGGCTGCAGAGGCGGATGGCCATCCGCCTCATAAGAGGTTACCGCACCACGTCTACCGTGGCGGCGCTTGCTCTGGCGGGTGAACTTCCCTTCGAGCTTCAGGCGGCGGTGCGCGCCTATGTTTATGGGCGCACAAGCATCGCCAGCCGTGCTCGAGGGGCCCCGCCGGAGCGAGAGACGGTCGGGGGCTTCGAGCTCCAAGCCCGGCGACTAGCGCTCGCCAGATGGCGTGCCGAGCTTCGCTCCCACGCCGGCGAGCGCGTCCCCGGGGCTCTCCTGCCGCACTTCACCTCGTGGCGGGAGAGACGGCATGGCAGGCTCTCCTACCGAGCGACGCAGGTGTTCACCGGGCATGGCTGCTTCGGTGTCTACCTGTGTCGCATCGGGCGGGAAGCGACGACGGTGTGCCACCACTGTGGCGCGGAGGAAGACTCGGCGCAGCACACGCTGGAGGAATGTCCCGCCTTTTCAGCGCTGCGCCGAGTCCTAAAACGGGAAGTCGGTCGCGACCTCGCACTCTCCAGCCTAGTTGGGGCCATGCTGGAGAGCCCGGGGAAGTGGGCGGCAGCAATCTCTTTCTGCGAGGAGGTTATGTCGCGGAAGGAGGCTGCCGAGCGGGATCGGGAGCTTACAGATCCCGCCCGACGTGCCCGGGGACGGCGTGCGCGCCCGCGCCGAGAAACCCCGGGCAGCTGAGAGTAGGCGGGCGGCGGGTGTACCAGAACAAGCTGGTTTCATTGCCCGCCGCCCGCCAACAGAGGAGGACCTCCACTGTTGGGAGTGGGGGATGACGAGTCGCCTGAAGGAGGCGAGGGTTAACTGTAATCCTCCTCCAATATACTCGTCGTCCACCCGGCGTCCGCTGTGATCAGGGCGGGGGCCCTGGTCACCTATCGCGCGGTCGCCGTGTCGGGGCGGTGCGGGGAGCGACCCCTCGCGCCGCCGAATTTAAATGGATTTTAGGGGGGAGGATTTATTTTATTTCCCCCCGGGACGCGGCCGGCCATCGTTACCATCCTGATGGCCGGCCAGGCGAGGGGGAGCCGCGGTAGTGTTCTTCAAGAGTTCCCGTGGCTCCCCCGTTGAATCGCCAGCGATCGGTCCTGCGTCCTCAGGTCGCCGTGGAGGTTTTAGTGGGTCAAACCCCACACTACCCTCGTCCCGCTCCCCCGGGCGGGGCGGGGGTGTCTGGCGAGCAGATTTCCTCCACGTAAAATAAAAAAAAAAAAAAGGTCCAAAGAGGACGGCCGCCGACGACCGGCGAATATGTTGGCCTCGCAGAGGCCAAACTTAGGCTGGCCGAGGCTTCGCAGCTGGAGGCCGAGGCGAGGGAGGTGGCGGCGATATTCGACCCGGGAGCCCCCGTGCCGAGACCATCGCGGTCGAGCGTCCCGCTCCCGGACGAGACGGATATAGCGGAAAATTTCCGCAACCGTCCGACGCGGGATGTCGCGGCCGCTATATTGGAGAGCCTGGATGAAGTGGCCAGGATCTCCGGCGTGTCAAAGGGGCTGAAGGGCAATTTGGCCCGCGCCCTGAGGGTGGCCGCCTTAAACGGCAGGGTAGGGGTGTCGGAGCTGGCAGTGAGGTCAGCTACCGACGCCACGCGTGTCCTGGAGGCCGAAAATGCAGTTCTCAGGGGGCAAATGACGGAGCTGCAGGCGGAGGTGGCCCGGCTCCGGCAGGTGGTGGAGGCGAGAACGGCTTCTGCCGCAATGCCTCCGCCACGGCGCCCGGGAGAGGGCTCAGTATCGCCGCCGATCGTCGGCGCCCGGGATTGCCATCGCTCCGGGCAAGAAAAGTCCTTGCCACCACCTGCGGCTGCGCCCGCAGATTTTCTGGCGCAAATAGGCGCCCTGATGGACGCCAAATTGGCGTCATTCAGGAAGGAGCTCGCGCCGCGAACGGACTCGGCCCTACGATCGGTGGCCCCTGGACCGTCCGTCCCCTCACAGTCTTCGGACAGGGTGGGGCGGAGGGCGAAGAAGAAAAAGAAAGGTGAGAAAGCTGGGGCGGCTAAAGCGGCCCAGACGAAGCCCGCTCGACCGCGAGCAGAATTGGCCCCACCCTCCGCCGCGCCTCCACCCCAGGAGGCGTGGTCCCAGGTGGTTGGCCGGAAGGCCAAAAAGGCGGCTGCCAAGGCCACTGCGGCCGCGAATAAAAAAGGACGGGTGGTCCCGGCGGCCCCCAGGAAGATACCCCTGCCTCCTCGACCGCCACGCACAGCAGCGGTTACCATAACGGTTCCGTCTGGCGTGGACATTACTTACGCGCAGGCGATGGCCACTGCCAGGTCCAAGGTGGACCTGGCAGAAATTGGCATCGCCTCGCTGAGGCCGCGAAGGGCGGTGACTGGGGGGTTAATTTTGGAGGTCCCTGGCACCGATGGGGCCGCCAAGGCCACCGTCCTCGCCACAAAAGTGGCGGAAGCGCTGGCAGGCACCGGCGTAAAGGTCGCGCGTCCGGTCAAAAAAGCTGACCTTAGGGTGCGCGGCCTGGTCGATTCGACCACGCCGGCGGAGGTCGCTGCGGCTGTTGCCCGCGTGGGCGGGTGCAGCGAGGGGGACATCAATACCGGCGAAATCCGGTCTTCCCCCTCGGGATTGGGCACCCTCTGGGTCCGATGTCCTGCCGCGGCCGCTCGCAAGGTTGCTGTCGCGGGCCGGATAACCGTCGGCTGGACCCAGGCAGCCGTGGAGGCCCTGAGTGCCCGGCCTCTGCAGTGTTACCGTTGCCTTGGTGTTGGCCACACCAGTCAGCGGTGCACTTCTGCCGAGGATAGGTCCGACTGCTGCTATAGATGCGGCAGTCGGGACCATAAGGTGGCAGCCTGTACGGCCACGCCCAATTGTCCGCTTTGTGCGGGCGCGGGCAAGCCGTCTGGTCACCGCCTCGGCAGCCGGGCTTGTCCTGCCAGTGCGGGGCGGGGCAGGGGAGGCGGCCAAAGGTCGTCTGCCACATTTAATAAAAAAGGGAAGAAAACCACGATGGCCAAGGCAGCGACCACCGTGGCCAGCAACGAAATGGCGGCACCGCCTGATGCTACCGCCGCGCCCGCGGGGGCGGATGGGGCCACTAAAGTCCCTGACGCCACCGCATCCGCGGCCGTGACGGCGATGGACACGGCTGTGTAATGGGGCCCCCGGGCCCGATAATACAAATTAACCTCAACTGCTCGGCCAGAGCGAAGGATCTCCTGTTTCAATGCCTGGCCGAGCGGGGTGCCGGGTTGGCAGTCGTGGCGGAGCCGCACAGGGTCCCCAAACATCCACACTGGATGGGGGACTCGATTGGCTCCGCCGCGATTATTTGGGCTGGGAGGCCGGGGTCCCCGCCGTGCTCGGTTATCGAGCGCGGCCTGGGATACGTGGCCGTCGATTGGGGCGGCACCGCGGTTGTGGCGATATACGCACCTCCGAGGTGGTCCCTCGAAGAGTTTGAGCAGTATCTGGACGGGGTAGGGAGATGCGTCTCCCGCTGCCATCCCCGTCCGGTGCTGGTCCTGGGGGACTTCAATGCCAAGGCCACGGCTTGGGGTTCCCCCGGGACTGATTCGAGGGGCCGGGAGGTGCTGGATTGGGCGGCGGGACTGGAGCTCCGTCTCCTGAATACGGGCTCGGTCCATACGTGCGTGCGGCATAACGGGGGGTCCATCGTTGACCTTTCGTGGGCAACGCCCCCGGCCGCGCGCCGTATTACGGGGTGGAGGGTGGCGGAAGGGGTCGAGACGTTGTCTGACCACAGATACATAGTTCTCGACCTCTCCGCCGCCCCACCATCGACACCCCGTCGTCGTCCCGCCGATGAGAGTTCGCCTCAATCGCGGTGGGCGCTGAAGCGCCTCGACCAGGACGCTCTGATGGCGGCGGCCCACATCGTGGCCTGGCCAGCAACACCGGCCGGGCCAGTCGACGGGAATGGGGAGGCCCATTGGTTCCGGGGCGCAATGACGTCGATTTGCGACGTCGCCATGCCCCGGGCCAGGGTCTTCCCGAGGAAGGCGGTGTACTGGTGGTCGCGCGAAATAGCGGAATTACGCACCGAGTGCGTCCGCGCGCGACGCCAGTACGCTCGCGCCCGTCGACGACGACGTACGGACGACGTGCTGGCTGCCCAGCTGTACGGGCGATATCGGGAGAAGGTGGTCGCCCTGCAGCTGGCCATCAGGCGAGCGAAGGACCAGGCCTGGCGCGATCTCCTCGGCTCTCTGAACCGAGATCCGTGGGGGCGTCCATACAAGATGGCATTGGGACGATTACGTCCCTGGTCGCCCCCCGTGACGGAGAGCCTGGATCCGGGGCTGCTCGGGCGGGTCGTGGACGCTCTATTCCCCGTTAGCGGGGAGGCGTCCCAGCCCGTCCCTGAGCCAGAGGAAAATGAGTGGTCCCCGGATCTTGAGGTCGCGCCGGAGGAGATGGCCGGGGTCGTCAAATGGCTCCGGGGCAAGAATACCGCCCCGGGGCCGGACGGTATCCCCGGCCGGGTCTGGTTGCTCGCCGCGAGCGTCCTGGGCGAGAGGCTGAGGAGCCTCTACTCTGGGCTCCTGAGGTCGGGGACGTTCCCCGACCTATGGAGAGAAAGTCGAATGGTCCTCTTGAGGAAGGATGGGAGGCCGGGGGATTCTCCCTCCGCGTACCGGCCCATTTGTCTCCTGGATGAGGCGGGCAAGATCTTCGAGAAGATCATTGTTGCCCGCCTCTCCAGACACCTGTCCCGCGACGGCCCAGATCTGGCGGACTGCCAGTTTGGCTTCCGGGAGGGGCGATCGACGGTCGACGCTATCGACCGTCTCAAGTCCCTCTCGGACAATGCCGTGGCAAGGGGCGGGGTGTGCTTGGCGGTGTCCATTGACATCGTCAATGCGTTCAACACCCTCCCCTGGTCCGCCATCAGGGAGGCCCTCGTCGATCACCAGGTGCCTCCCTATCTGAGGCGGGTGATCGGAGCCTACCTGCGGGACAGGTGGGTTGAATACCCGGGCCGGTGCGGGATGATACGGAGGGAAGTGGACCGCGGGGTCCCGCAGGGGTCCGTTTTAGGACCGCTCCTGTGGGACCTTGGTTACAACGCGGTCCTGGAAAAGGCCTCCCTGCCCGACGGTGCCACCCTCGTCTGCTACGCGGACGA
The DNA here is from genome assembly GCF_051020955.1 of Megalopta genalis. Classification (NCBI taxonomy): domain Eukaryota; kingdom Metazoa; phylum Arthropoda; class Insecta; order Hymenoptera; family Halictidae; genus Megalopta; species Megalopta genalis. The sequence goes on from NW_027476115.1 coordinate 1,190,264, forward strand.
CACGTTGGTGGTCGCCGTCGGGAGTACCTTCGAGAGGACCATCCGACGAGCAGAGGTTGCGGTGGCAGCCGTCGTCGCGAGGATCCGCGATCTGGGGCTGAAAATAGCCCCGGAGAAGGCCGAGGCTGTCTGGTTTCACGGACGGCCTCGGTCTCGGCCACCGGCCAGATCGTGGATCCGGGTTGGAGAGGCCTGCGTCGAGGTGAAGTCCGAGTTGAAATATCTCGGACTGATCCTCGACAGCCGCTGGAGCTTCGATGCGCATCTCGACCGTCTCGTCCCCCGAGTCGAAAAGGCGGCTGCCTCTTTGGGCCGCCTGCTGCTCAACCTCGGGGGACCGGGAGATTTGGTGCGCCGCCTATACCTGGGCGTGGTGCGGTCTATGGCCTTATACGGTGCCCCAATATGGGCGCCGTACGTGATGACCAGCCGGCGCAACACGCTGTTGTTGCGCCGGCTGCAGAGGCGGATGGCCATTCGCCTCATAAGAGGTTACCGCACCACGTCTACCGTGGCGGCGCTTGCTCTGGCGGGAGAACTTCCCTTCGAGCTTCAGGCGGCGGTGCGCGCCTATGTTTATAGGCGCACAAGCATCTCCAGCCGTGCTCGAGGGGCCCCGCCGGAGCGAGAGACGGTCGGGGGCTTCGAGCTCCAGGCCCGGAGACTAGCGCTCGCCAGATGGCGTGCCGAGCTTTGCTCCCACGCCGGCGAGCGCATCCCCGGGGCTCTCCTGCCGCACTTCACCTCGTGGCGGGAGAGACGGCATGGCAGGCTCTCCTACCGAGCGACGCAGGTGTTCACCGGGCATGGCTGCTTCGGTGTCTACCTGTGTCGCATCGGGCGGGAAGCGACGACGGTGTGCCACCATTGTGGCGCGGAGGAAGACTCGGCGCAGCACACGCTGGAGGAATGTCCCGCCTTTTCAGCGCTGCGCCGAGTCCTAAAACGAGAAGTCGGCCACGACCTCGCACTCTCCAGCCTAGTTGGGGCCATGCTGGAGAGCCCGGGGAAGTGGGCGGCAGCAATCTCTTTCTGCGAGGAGGTTATGTCGCGGAAGCAGGCTGCCGAGCGGGATCGGGAGCTTACAGATCCCGCCCGACGTGCCCGGGGACGGTGTGCGCGCCCACGCCGAGAAACCCCGGGCAGCTGAGAGTAGGCGGGCGGCGGGTGTACCAGTACATGCTGGTTTCATTGCCCGCCGCCCGCCAACAGAGGAGGACCTCCCCTGTTGTGAGTGGGGGATGACGAGTCTCCTGAAGGAGGCGAGGGATAATTGTGATCCTCCTCCAGTATACTCGCCGTCCCCCCGGCGGCCGCTGTGATCAGGGCGGGGGCCCTGGTCACCTATCGCGCGGTCGCCGTGTCGGGGCGGTGCGGGGTGCGACCCCTCGCACCGCCGAATTTAAATGGATTTTAGGGGGGAGGATTTATTTCCCCCCCGTGACGCGGCCGGCCATCGTTACCATCTTGATGGCCGGCCAAGCGAGGGGGAGCCGCGGTAGTGTTCTTCAAGAGTTCCCGTGGCTCCCCCGTTGAATCGCCAGCGATCGGTCCTGCGTCCTCAGGTCGCCGTGGAGGTTTTAGTGGGTCAATCCCCACACTACCCTCGTCCCGCTCCCCCGGGCGGGGCGGGGGTGTCTGGCGAGCAGATTTCCTCCACGTAAAATAAAAAAAAAAAAAAAAAAAAAGGTTATGTCAAGGTTGCCTGGTCGATTCGACCACGCCGGCGGATGTCGCTGCGGCTGTTGCCCGCGTGGGCGGGTGCAGCGAGGGGGACATCAATACCGGCGAAATCCGGTCTTCACCCCTCGGGATTGGGCACCCTCTGGGTCCGATGTCCTGCCGCGTCCGCTCGCAGGGTTGCTGTCGCGGGCCGGATAACCGTCGGCTGGACCCAGGCAGCCGTGGAGGCCCTGAGTGCCCGGCCTCTGCAGTGTTACCGTTGCCTTGGTGTTGGCCACACCAGTCAGCGGTGCACTGCTGCCGAGGATAGGTCCGACTGCTGTTATAGATGCGGCAGTCGTGACCACAAGGTGGCAGCCTGTACGGCCTCGCCCAATTGTCCGCTTTGTGCGGGCGCGGGCAGGCCGTCTAGTCACCGCCTCGGCAGCCGGGCTTGTCCTGCCAGTGCGGGGCGGGGCAGGGGAGGCGGCCAAAGGCCGTCTGCCAGATTTAATAAAAAGGGGAGGGAAGCCACGATGGCCAAGGCAGCGACCACCGTGGCCAGCAACGAAAAGGCGGCACCATCTGATGCTACCGCCGCGCCCGCGGGGGCGCATGGGGCCACTAAAGTCCCAGACGCCACCGCATCCGCGGCCGTGACGGCGATGGACACGGCTGTGTAATGGGGCCCCCGGGCCCGATAATACAAGTTAACCTCAACTGCTCGGCCAGAGCGCAGGATCTCCTGTTTCAATGCCTGGCCGAGCGGGGTGCCGGGTTGGCAGTCGTGGCGGAGCCGCACAGGGTCCCCAAACATCCACACTGGATGGGGGACTCGATTGGCTCTGCCGCGATTATTTGGGCTGGGAGGTCGGGGTCCCCGCCGTGCTCGCCTATCGAGCGCGGCCTGGGATACGTGGCCGTTGATTGGGGCGGCACCACGGTTGTGGCGGTATACGCACCTCCAAGGTGGTCCCTCGAAGAGTTTGAGCAGTATCTGGACGGGGTAGGGAGATGCGTCTCCCGCTGCCATCCCCGTCCGGTGCTGGTCCTGGGGGACTTCAATGCCAAGGCCACGGCTTGGGGTTCCCCCGGGACTGATTCGAGGGGCCGGGAGGTGCTGGATTGGGCGGCGGGACTGGAGCTCCGTCTCCTGAACACGGGCTCGGTCCATACGTGCGTGCGGCATAACGGGGGGTCCATCGTTGACCTTTCGTGGGCAACGACCCCGGCCGCGCGCCGTATTACGGGGTGGAGGGTGGCGGAAGGGGTCGAGACGTTGTCTGACCACAGATACATAGTTCTCGACCTCTCCGCCGCCCCACCATCGACACCCCGTCGTCGCACCGCCGATGAAGGTTCGCCTCAGCCGCGGTGGGCGCTGAAGCGCCTCGACCAGGACGCTCTGATGGCCGCAGCACACGTCATGGCCTGGCCAGCAACACCGGCCGGGACAGTCGACGGGAATGGGCAGGCCCATTGGTTCCGGGGCGCAATGACGTCGGTTTGCGACGTCGCCATGCCCCGGGCCAGGGTCTTCCCGAGGAAGGCGGTGTACTGGTGGTCGCGCGCGATAGCGGAATTACGCACCGAGTGCGTTCGCGCGCGACGCCAGTACGCTCGCGCCCGTCGACGACGACGAACGGACGACGTGCTGGCTGCTCAGCTGTACGGGCTATATCGGGAGAAGGTGGTCGCCCTGCAGCTGGCCATCAGGCGAGCGAAGGACCAGGCCTGGCGCGATCTCCTCGGCTCTCTGATCCGAGATCCGTGGGGGCGCCCATACAAGATGGCATTGGGACGATTACGCCCCTGGGCGCCCCCCGTGACGGAGAGCCTGGATCCGGGGCTGCTCGGGCGTGTCGTGGACGCTTTATTCCCCGTTAGCGTGGAGGCGTCCCGGCCCGTCCCTGAGCCAGAGGAACATGAGTGGTCCCCGGACCTTGAGGTCGCGCCGGAGGAGATGGCCGGGGTCGTCAAATGGCTCCGGGGCAAGAATACCGCCCCGGGGCCGGATGGTATCCCCGGCCGGGTCTGGTTGCTCGCCGCGAGCGTCCTAAGGGAAAGGCTGAGGAGCCTCTACTCTGGGCTCCTGAGGTCGGGAACGTTCCCCGACCTATGGAGAGAAAGTCGGATGGTCCTCTTGAGGAAGGATGGGAGGCCGGGGGATTCTCCCTCCGCGTACCGGCCCATTTGTCTCCTGGATGAGGCGGGCAAGATCTTCGAGAAGATCATTGTTGCCCGCCTCTCCAGACACCTGACCCGCGACGGCCCAGATCTGGCGGACTGCCAGTTTGGCTTCCGGGAGGGGCGATCGACGGTCGACGCTATCGACCGTCTCAAGTCCCTCTCGGACAATGCCGTGGCAAGGGGCGGGGTGTGCTTGGCGGTGTCCATTGACATCGTCAATGCGTTCAACACCCTGCCCTGGCCCGCCATTAGGGAGGCCCTCGTTGATCACCAGGTGCCTCCCTATCTGAGGCGGGTGATCGGGGCCTACCTGCGGGACAGGTGGGTCGAGTACCCGGGCCGGTACGGGATGATACGGAGGGAGGTGGACTGCGGGGTCCCGCAGGGGTCCGTTTTAGGACCGCTCCTGTGGGACCTGGGTTACAACGCGGTCCTGGAGAAGGCCTCCCTGCCCGACGGTGCCACCCTCGTCTGCTACGCGGACGACACGTTGGTGGTCGCCGTCGGGAGTACCTTCGAGAGGACCATCCGACGAGCAGAGGTTGCGGTGGCAGCCGTCGTCGCGAGGATCCGCGATCTGGGGCTGAAAATAGCCCCGGAGAAGGCCGAGGCTGTCTGGTTTCACGGACGGCCTCGGTCTCGGCCACCGGCCAGATCGTGGATCCGGGTCGGAGAAGCCTGCGTCGAGGTGAAGTCCGAGTTGAAATATCTCGGACTGATCCTCGACAGCCGCTGGAGCTTCGATGCGCATCTCGACCGTCTCGTCCCCCGAGTCGAAAAGGCGGCGGCCTCTTTGGGCCGCCTGCTGCCCAACCTCGGGGGACCGGGAGATTTGGTGCGCCGCCTATATCTGGGCGTGGTGCGGTCTATGGCCTTATACGGTGCCCCAATATGGGCGCCGTACGTGATGACCAGCCGGCGCAACACGCTGTTGTTGCGCCGGCTGCAGAGGCGGTTGGCCATCCGCCTCATAAGAGGTTACCGCACCACGTCTACCGTGGCGGCGCTTGCTCTGGCGGGTGAACTTCCCTTCGAGCTTCAGGCGGCGGTGCGCGCCTATGTTTACAGGCGCACTAGCATCGCCAGCCGTGCTCGGGGGTCCCCGCCGGAGCGAGAGACGGTCGAGGGCTTCGAGCTCCAGGCTCGGCGACTAGCGCTCGCCAGATGGCGTGCCGAGCTTTGCTCCCACGCCGGCGAGCGCGTCCCCGGGGCTCTCCTGCCGCACTTCACCTCGTGGCGGGAGAGACGGCATGGCAGGCTCTCCTACCGAGCGACGCAGGTGTTCACCGGGCATGGCTGCTTCGGTGTCTACCTGTGTCGCATCGGGCGGGAAGCGACGACGGTGTGCCACCATTGTGGCGCGGAGGAAGACTCGGCGCAGCACACGCTGGAGGAATGTGCCGCCTTTTCAGCGCTGCGCCGAGTCCTAAAACGAGAAGTCGGCCACGACCTCGCACTCTCCAGCCTAGTTGGGGCCATGCTGGAGGGCCCGGGGAAGTGGGCGGCAGCAATCTCTTTCTGCGAGGAGGTTATGTCGCGGAAGGAGGCTGCCGAGCGGGATCGGGAGCTTACAGATCCCGCCCGACGTGCCCGGGGACGGCGTGCGCGCCCACGCCGAGAAACCCCGGGCAGCTGAGAGTAGGCGGGCGGCGGGTGTACCAGTACATGCTGGTTTCATTGCCCGCCGCCCGCCAACAGAGGAGGACCTCCCCTGTTGTGAGTGGGGGATGGCGAGTCGCCTGAGGGAGGCGAGGGCTAATTGTGATCCTCCTCCAGCATACTCGTCGTCCCCCCGGCGGCCGCTGTGATCAGGGCGGGGGCCCTGGTCACCTAACGGGCGGTCGCCGTGTCGGGGCGGTGCGGGGTGCGACCCCTCGCGCCGCCGAATTTAAATGGATTTTAGGGGGGAGGATTTATTTTATTTCCCCCCGGGACGCGGCCGGCCATCGTTACCATCCTGATGGCCGGCCAGGCGAGGGGGAGCCGCGGTAGTGTTCTTCAAGAGTTCCCGTGGCTCCCCCGTTGAATCGCCAGCGATCGGTCCTGCGTCCTCAGGTCGCCGTGGAGGTTTTAGTGGGTCAAACCCCACACTACCCTCGTCCCGCTCCCCCGGGCGGGCGGGGGTGTCTGGCGAGCAGATTTCCTCCACGTAAGGGGGCATGCGGAGCTTTGTTCCCATGCCGCCGAGCGCGTCCCCGGGGCTCTCCTGCCGCACTTCACCACGTGGCGGGAGAGGCGGTTTGGCAGGCTCTCCTACCGTGCGACGCAGGTATTCACCGGGCATGGCTGCTTCGGTGTCTACCTGTGTCGCATCGGTCGGGAAGCGACGACGGTGTGCCACCACTGTGGCGCGGAGGAGGACTCGGCGCAGCATACACTGGAGGTGTGCCCCGCCTTTTCAGTGCTGCGCCGAGTCCTAACTAGGGAAGTTGGTGGCGACCTCGCTCTCTCCAGCTTAGTTGGGGCCATGCTGGAGAGCCCGACAAAATGGGCGGCAGCCATAGCCTTCTGCGAACAGGTAATGTTGCAGAAGGAGGCTGCCGAGCGGGGTCGCCGTGAGCGGGGGGTGCGGCGTGTGCGCCCACGCCTAGAGCCCCCCCCGAGTAGCTGATACTAGGCGGGCGGCGGGTGTACCGGACCATGCCGGTTCGGCATGAAACGAAATCTAATGTCAGTGCCGGCGGGTCCCCCCGAGCCCGGCCAGCGATGCATATGCGCCTATAGACATAGGCGCGCATCGCCGCCTGCAGCTCGAAGGGAATTTCTCCCGCCAGAGCAAGCGCCGCCACGGTAGACGTGGTGCGGTACCCCCGTATGAGGCGAAGGGCCATTTGCCTCTGAAGCCGGCGCAACAACAATGTGCTGCGCCGGCTTGCCCTCACGGACGGCGCCCAAATCGGGGCGCCGTATAATACCATTGACCGCACCACGCCTAGGTATAGGCGGCGCACCATATCGCCCGGTCCCCCGATATTGGGCAACAGGCGGCCTAACGCGGCCGCCGCCCTCTCAACTCGGGGGACGAGGCGGCCGAAATGTGCTCCGAACCTCCAGTGGCTGTCGAGGATCAGTCCGAGATACTTGATCTCGGACTTCACCTCGACGCAGGCTCCTCCAACCCAGATCCACGATCTGGCCCGTGGCCGAGACCAAGGCCGTCCAAACCAGACGGCCTCGGCCTTCTCCGGGGCCACCTTCAGCCCCAGACCGTGGATCCTCGCGACGACGGCTGCCACCGCAACTTCCGCTCGTCGGATGGTCCTCTCGAAGGTGTCCCCGACGGCGACCACCAATGTGTCATCTGCATAGCAGATGAGGGTGGCACCGTCGGGTAGGGAGGCCTTCAGGACTGCGTTATATCCCAGGTCCCACAGGAGTGGTCCTAACACGGACCCCTGTGGGACCCCGCAGTCCACTTCCCTCCGTATCGTCCCGTACCGGCCCGGGTATTCCACCCACCTGCCCCGCAGGTAGGCCCCGATTACCCGCCTCAGATAGGGAGGCACATGGTGTTCAACCAGGGCCTCCCTAATGGCGGACCAGGGCAGGGTGTTAAACGCATTGACGATGTCTATCGACACCGCCAAGCACACCCCGCCCCGTGCCACGGCATTGTCCGAGAGGGACTTTAGACGGTCGATTGCATCGACCGTCGATCGCCCCTCCCGGAAGCCGAACTGGCAGTCCGCCAGATCGGGGCCAACGCGGGACAGGTGCCTGGCGAGGCGGGCAGCAATGATCTTTTCAAAGATCTTGCCCACCTCGTCCAGGAGGCAAATGGGCCGGTACGCGGAGGGAGAATCCGCAGGCCTCCCATCCTTCCTTAAGAGGACCATCCGACTTCTCCTCCAAAGGTCCGGGAACACCCCGGACCTCAGGAGCCTGGAGTAGAGGCCTCTAAGCCTCTCGCCCAGGACGCCCATGGCAAGCAGCCAGACCCGGCCGGGGATACCGTCCGGCCCCGGGGCAGTATTCTTGCCCCGGAGCCATTTGACTACCCCGGCCATTTCCTCCGGCGCGACCTCCAGATCCGGGGACCACTCGTGTCCCTCTAGCTGAGGGACGGGCCGGGACGCCTCCCCGCTGACGGGGAATAGCGCGTCCACGACCCGTCCGAGCATCCCCGGATCCAGGCTCTCCGTCAGAGGGGGCGCCCAGGGACGTAATCGTCCCATCGCCATTTTATATGGGCGCCCCCATGGATCTCGGTTGATAGTGCCGAGGAGGTCGCGCCAGGCCTGGCTCTTTGCTTGCCTGATGGCCAGCTGCAGGGCGACCACCTTCTCCCTGTATCGCCCATACAGCTGGATAGCCAGCTCCACGTCGGAACGCCGTCGTCGACGGGCGCGGGCGTACTGGCGTCGCGCGCGAACGCACTCTGTGCGCAAATCCGCTATCGCGCGCGACCACCAGTACACCGCCTTCCTCGGGAAAACCCTGGCCCGGGGCATGGCGACGTCGCAAATGGACGTCATTGCGCCCCGGAACCATTGGGCCTCCCTTGTCCCGTCGACTGGCCCGGCCGGTGTTGCTGGCCAGGCCACGACGTGGGCTGCCGCCATCAGGGCGTCCTGGTCGAGGCGCTTTAGCGCCCACCGCGGCTGAGGCGATCCCTCATCAGCGGGGCGACGTCGGGGCGTCGATGGGGCGGCGGAGAGGCCGAGAACAATGTACCTGTGGTCAGACAGTGTCTCGACCTCCTCCGCCACCCTCCACCCCGTAATACGGCGCGCGGCGGGGGGCGTTGCCCATGAAAGGTCAACGATGGACCCCCCATTATGCCGCACGCACGTATGGACCGAGCCCGTGTTTAAAAGACGGAGCTCGAGTCCCGCCGCCCAGTCAAGCACCTCCCGGCCCCTCGGGTTCGTCCTGGGGGAACCCCAAGCCGGCGACTTGGCGTTGAAGTCCCCCAGGACCAGCACCGGACGGGGCTGGCAGCGGGAGACGCATCTCCCCACCCCGTCCAGATACTGCACAAACTCCTCGAGGGACCACCTTGGAGGTGCCTAGATCGCCACAACCGCGGTGCCGCCCCAGTCAACGGCCAGGTATCCCCGGCCGCGCTCGATAACGGAGCACGCCGGGGACCCCGGCCGGCCTACCCATATTATAACGGCGGAGCCGCTCAGGTCCCCCATCCAATGTGGATGATCGGGAATCCTGTACGGCTCCGCCGCTACGGCCAACCCGGCACCCCGCTCGGCCAGGAATTGCACCAGGAGGTCCTGTGCCCTGGCCGAGCGGTTCAGGTTGGCCTGTATTATAGGGCCCTTGGGCCCCATTACGGGCAGGCCTCCACCTCCATCGCCGCCGCGGGAGCGGTGGCGTCTGGGGCCTCTTTGGCCCCATCCGCCCCCGCGGGCGCGACGGTGGCACCTTTGGGTGCCACCTTTGGCTTAGTAGCCACGGTGGCCGTCGCCTTGGCCACCGCGGATTTTCTCCCCCTACTGCCCCTGCCGCGTTTCGCGCTGGCGGGGCACGCCCGGCTACCGAGGCGGTGGCCGGCCGGCTTGCCCGCTCCCGCACAGAGCGGGCAGTTATATTCTTGCTTAACTAACGTTTTTACATAGGGATTAAGCATTTAGAACGAAATCTAATGTAGGAAAATGGTACTTTACTCTTGACCGGTACGTTGGGACTTTGAAAATATTCGGGCGTTCCAATCGCTCGTCTGTTGCATCATAGCGCGTCTCGGCGCAATCGACCGATTCGCTCGACCCATTATTTTCGATTTACGGCTAAAATAAATTTTTCTCATTTTATTCAATAACATATTCTTGCTTAGATAACTTTTTTACATAGGGATTAAGCATTTAGAACGATATAATGTTTAAAATAAGGGCACTTTACTCTTGACATTTTACGGTTTTTTCAATTTTCTGAAAAATCCTATCATTAGATTTTTTTAAAAATACGATAATCTTGCATAACTAACGTTTCTACATAGGGATTAAGCATTTAGAACGAAATCTAATGTCAGAAAATGGCACTTTACTCTTGACATTTTTCGGTTTTTTCAATTTTCTGGAAAATCCTATCATTAGATTTTTTTTAAAATACGATATTCTTGCTTAACTAACGTTTTTACATAGGGATTAAGCATTTAGAACGAAATCTAATGTAGGAAAATGGTACTTTACTCTTGATCGGTACGTTGGGACTTTGAAAATATTCGGGCGTTCCAATCGCTCGTCTGTTGCATCATAGCGCGTCTCGGCGCAATCGACCGATTCGCTCGACCCATTATTTTCGATTTACGGCTAAAATAAATTTTTCTCATTTTATTCAATAACATATTCTTGCTTAGACAACTTTTTTACATAGGGATTAAGCATTTAGAACGATATAATGTTTAAAATAAGGGCACTTTACTCTTGACATTTTACGGTTTTTTCAATTTTATGAAAAATCCTATCATTAGATTTTTTTAAAAATACGATAATCTTGCTTAACTAACGTTTCTACATAGGGATTAAGCATTTAGAACGAAATCTAATGTCAGAAAATGGCACTTTACTCTTGACATTTTTCGGTTTTTTCAATTTTCTGGAAAATCCTATCATTAGATTTTTTTTTAAATACGATATTCTTGCTTAACTAACGTTTTTACATAGGGATTAAGCATTTAGAACGAAATCTAATGTAGGAAAATGGTACTTTACTCTTGACCGGTACGTTGGGACTTTGAAAATATTCGGGCGTTCCAATCGCTCGTCTGTTGCATCATAGCGCGTCTCGGCGCAATCGACCGATTCGCTCGACCCATTATTTTCGATTTACGGCTAAAATAAATTTTTCTCATTTTATTCAATAACATATTCTTGCTTAGATAACTTTTTTACATAGGGATTAAGCATTTAGAACGATATAATGTTTAAAATAAGGGTACTTTACTCTTGACATTTTACGGTTTTTTCAATTTTCTGAAAAATCCTATCATTAGATTTTTTTAAAAATACGATAATCTTGCATAACTAACGTTTCTACATAGGGATTAAGCATTTAGAACGAAATCTAATGTCAGAAAATGGCACTTTACTCTTGACATTTTTCGGTTTTTTCAATTTTCTGGAAAATCCTATCATTAGATTTTTTTTAAAATACGATATTCTTGCTTAACTAACGTTTTTACATAGGGATTAAGCATTTAGAACGAAATCTAATGTAGGAAAATGGTACTTTACTCTTGATCGGTACGTTGGGACTTTGAAAATATTCGGGCGTTCCAATCGCTCGTCTGTTGCATCATAGCGCGTCTCGGCGCAATCGACCGATTCGCTCGACCCATTATTTTCGATTTACGGCTAAAATAAATTTTTCTAATTTTTTTCAATAACATATTCTTGCTTAAATAACTTTTTTACATAGGGATTAAGCATTTAGAACGATACATTGTTTAAAATAATGGCACTTTACTCTTGACATTTTACGGTTTTTTCAATTTTCTGAAAAATCCTATCATTAGATTTTTTTAAAAATACGATATTCTTGCTTAACTAACGTTTCTACATAGGGATTAAGCATTTAGAACGAAATCTAATGTCAGAAAATGGCACTTTACTCTTGACATTTTTCGGTTTTTTCAATTTTCTGGAAAATCCTATCATTAGATTTTTTTAAAAATACGATATTCTTGCTTAACTAACGTTTTTACATAGGGATTAAGCATTTAGAACGAAATCTAATGTAGGAAAATGGTACTTTACTCTTGATCGGTACGTTGGGACTTTGAAAATATTCGGGCGTTCCAATCGCTCGTCTGTTGCATCATAGCGCGTCTCGGCGCAATCGACCGATTCGCTCGACCCATCATTTTCGATTTACGGCTAAAATAAATTTTTCTCATTTTATTCAATAACATATTCTTGCTTAGATAACTTTTTTACATAGGGATTAAGCATTTAGAACGATATAATGTTTAAAATAAGGGCACTTTACTCTTGACATTTTACGGTTTTTTCAATTTTCTGAAAAATCCTACCATTAGATTTTTTTAAAAATACGATATTCTTGCTTAACTAACGTTTCTACATAGGGATTAAGCATTTAGAACGAAATCTAATGTCAGAAAATGGCACTTTACTCTTGACATTTTTCGGTTTTTTCAATTTTCTGGAAAATCCTATCATTAGATTTTTTTTAAAATACGATATTCTTGCTTAACTAACGTTTTTACATAGGGATTAAGCATTTAGAACGAAATCTAATGTAGGAAAATGGTACTTTACTCTTGATCGGTACGTTGGGACTTTGAAAATATTCGGGCGTTCCAATCGCTCGTCTGTTGCATCATAGCGCGTCTCGGCGCAATCGACCGATTCGCTCGACCCATTATTTTCGATTTACGGCTAAAATAAATTTTTCTCATTTTATTCAATAACATATTCTTGCTTAGATAACTTTTTTACATAGGGATTAAGCATTTAGAACGATATAATGTTTAAAATAAGGGCACTTTACTCTTGACATTTTACGGTTTTTTCAATTTTCTGAAAAATCCTACCATTAGATTTTTTTAAAAATACGATATTCTTGCTTAACTAACGTTTCTACATAGGGATTAAGCATTTAGAACGAAATCTAATGTCAGAAAATGGCACTTTACTCTTGACATTTTTCGGTTTTTTCAATTTTCTGGAAAATCCTATCATTAGATTTTTTTAAAAATACGATATTCTTGCTTAACTAACGTTTTTACATAGGGATTAAGCATTTAGAACGAAATCTAATGTAGGAAAATGGTACTTTACTCTTGATCGGTACGTTGGGACTTTGAAAATATTCGGGCGTTCCAATCGCTCGTCTGTTGCATCATAGCGCGTCTCGGCGCAATCGACCGATTCGCTCGACCCATTATTTTCGATTTACGGCTAAAATAAATTTTTCTCATTTTATTCAATAACATATTCTTGCTTAGATAACTTTTTTACATAGGGATTAAGCATTTAGAACGATATAATGTTTAAAATAAGGGCACTTTACTCTTGACATTTTACGGTTTTTTCAATTTTCTGAAAAATCCTACCATTAGATTTTTTTAAAAATACGATATTCTTGCTTAACTAACGTTTCTACATAGGGATTAAGCATTTAGAACGAAATCTAATGTCAGAAAATGGCACTTTACTCTTGACATTTTTCGGTTTTTTCAATTTTCTGGAAAATCCTATCATTAGATTTTTTTAAAAATACGATATTCTTGCTTAACTAACGTTTTTACATAGGGATTAAGCATTTAGAACGAAATCTAATGTAGGAAAATGGTACTTTACTCTTGACCGGTACGTTGGGACTTTGAAATTATTCGGGCGTTCCAATCGCTCGTCTGTTGCATCATAGCGCGTCTCGGCGCAATCGACCGATTCGCTCGACCCATTATTTTCGATTTACGGCTAAAATAAATTTTTCTCATTTTATTCAATAACATATTCTTGCTTAGATAACTTTTTTACATAGGGATTAAGCATTTAGAACGATATAATGTTTAAAATAAGGGCACTTTACTCTTGACATTTTACGGTTTTTTCAATTTTCTGAAAAATCCTATCATTAGATTTTTTTAAAAATACGATATTCTTGCTTAACTAACGTTTCTACATAGGGATTAAGCATTTAGAACGAAATCTAATGTCAGAAAATGGCACTTTACTCTTGACATTTTTCGGTTTTTTCAATTTTCTGGAAAATCCTATCATTAGATTTTTTTAAAAATACGATATTCTTGCTTAACTAACGTTTTTACATAGGGATTAAGCATTTAGAACGAAATCTAATGTAGGAAAATGGTACTTTACTCTTGACCGGTACGTTGGGACTTTGAAAATATTCGGGCGTTCCAATCGCTCGTCTGTTGCATCATAGCGCGTCTCGGCGCAATCGACCGATTCGCTCGACCCATTATTTTCGATTTACGGCTAAAATAAATTTTTCTCATTTTATTCAATAACATATTCTTGCTTAGATAACTTTTTTACATAGGGATTAAGCATTTAGAACGATATAATGTTTAAAATAAGGGCACTTTACTCTTGACATTTTACGGTTTTTTCAATTTTCTGAAAAATCCTATCATTAGATTTTTTTAAAAATACGATAATCTTGCATAACTAACGTTTCTACATAGGGATTAAGCATTTAGAACGAAATCTAATGTCAGAAAATGGCACTTTACTCTTGACATTTTTCGGTTTTTTCAATTTTCTGGAAAATCCTATCATTAGATTTTTTTAAAAATACGATATTCTTGCTTAACTAACGTTTTTACATAGGGATTAAGCATTTAGAACGAAATCTAATGTAGGAAAATGGTACTTTACTCTTGATCGGTACGTTGGGACTTAGAAAATATTCGGCCGTACGCGGCGCGTCTCGGCGCTTCGAACAGCTCCGGTGTCCCCATTATTTTCGATTTACGGCTAAAATAAATTTTTCTAATTTTTTTCAATAACATATTCTTGCTTAAATAACTTTTTTACATAGGGATTAAGCATTTAGAACGATACATTGTTTAAAATAATGGCACTTTACTCTTGACATTTTACGGTTTTTTCAATTTTCTGAAAAATCCTATCATTAGATTTTTTTAAAAATACGATATTCTTGTTTAACTAACGTTTCTACATAGGGATTAAGCATTTAGAACGAAATCTAATGTCAGAAAATGGCACTTTACTCTTGACATTTTTCGGTTTTTTCAATTTTCTGGAAAATCCTATCATTAGATTTTTTTAAAAATACGATATTCTTGCTTAACTAACGTTTTTACATAGGGATTAAGCATTTAGAACGAAATCTAATGTAGGAAAATGGTACTTTACTCTTGATCGGTACGTTGGGACTTTGAAAATATTCGGGCGTTCCAATCGCTCGTCTGTGGCATCATAGCGCGTCTCGGCGCAATCGACCGATTCGCTCGACCCATTATTTTCGATTTACGGCTAAAATAAATTTTTCTCATTTTATTCAATAACATATTCTTGCTTAGATAACTTTTTTACATAGGGATTAAGCATTTAGAACGATATAATGTTTAAAATAAGGGCACTTTACTCTTGACATTTTACGGTTTTTTCAATTTTATGAAAAATCCTATCATTAGATTTTTTTAAAAATACGATAATCTTGCTTAACTAACGTTTCTACATAGGGATTAAGCATTTAGAACGAAATCTAATGTCAGAAAATGGCACTTTACTCTTGACATTTTTCGGTTTTTTCAATTTTCTGGAAAATCCTATCATTAGATTTTTTTTAAAATACGATATTCTTGCTTAACTAACGTTTTTACATAGGGATTAAGCATTTAGAACGAAATCTAATGTAGGAAAATGGTACTTTACTCTTGACCGGTACGTTGGGACTTTGAAAATATTCGGGCGTTCCAATCGCTCGTCTGTTGCATCATAGCGCGTCTCGGCGCATTCGACCGATTCGCTCGACCCATTATTTTCGATTTACGGCTAAAATAAATTTTTCTCATTTTATTCAATAACATATTCTTGCTTAGATAACTTTTTTACATAGGGATTAAGCATTTAGAACGATATAATGTTTAAAATAAGGGCACTTTACTCTTGACATTTTACGGTTTTTTCAATTTTATGAAAAATCCTATCATTAGATTTTTTTAAAAATACGATAATCTTGCTTAACTAACATTTCTACATAGGGATTAAGCATTTAGAACGAAATCTAATGTCAGAAAATGGCACTTTACTCTTGACATTTTTCGGTTTTTTCAATTTTCTGGAAAATCCTATCATTAGATTTTTTTTAAAATACGATATTCTTGCTTAACTAACGTTTTTACATAGGGATTAAGCATTTAGAACGAAATCTAATGTAGGAAAATGGTACTTTACTCTTGACCGGTACGTTGGGACTTTGAAAATATTCGGGCGTTCCAATCGCTCGTCTGTTGCATCATAGCGCGTCTTTTTTTTTTTTTTTTTTTTTTTGTTTAACGTGGGGGAAATCTGCTGGTCAGACACCCCCGTCCCGCCCGAGGGGCGGGGCGGTGGTAGTGCGGGTTTTGACCCGCTAAAACCCCCACGGCGGCCTAGGGCGCTGGCGAGTAGCGGGGGAGCCACGGGAACTCTTACAGAACACAACCGCGGCTCCCCCTCGCCTGGCCGGCCACCAGGATGGAATGGCGATGGCCGGCCGCGTCCCGGGGGGGGGTTTATACTCCCCCCATGAATCATCTTGCTTCGGCGGTGCGGGGGACCGCACCCCACACCGCCTCGTCACTCCCACTATGGGGAGGACAGCTTCAGTTGGGGGGGGGTTGGCGGGCGGCGGGCAATTAAACCAGTAATCTGGTACACCCGCCGCCCGCCTATTCTCATCTGCTCGGGGAGGGGGGCTCTAGGCGTGGGCGCACACGCCGCGCCCCCGCTCACGGCGACCCCGCTCGGCAGCCTCCTTCTGCAGCATCACCTCTTCGCAGAAGGCGATGGCTGCCGCCCATTTTCTTGGGCTCTCCAGCATGGCCCCAACTAAGCTGGAGAGAGCGAGGTCGCGACCAACTTCCCGTCTTAGGACTCGGCGCAGCACTGAAAAGGCGGGGCATACCTCCAGTGTATGCTGCGCCGAGTCCTCCTCCGCGCCACAGTGGTGGCACACCGTCGTCGCTTCCCGACCGATGCGACACAGGTACACACCGAAGCAGCCATGCCCGGTGAACACCTGCGTCGCACGGTAGGTGAGCCTGCCAAACCGCCTCTCCCGCCACGAGGTGAAGTGTGGCAGGAGAGCCCCAGGGACGCGCTCGCCGGCATGGGAACAAAGCTCCGCACGCCATCTGGCGAGCGCTAGTCCCCGGGCCTGGAGTTCGAAGCCGTCGACCGCCTCCTGCTCCGGCGGGTCCCCCCGAGCCCGGCCAGCGATGCATATGCGCCTATAGACATAGGCGCGCATCGCCGCCTGCAGCTCGAAGGGAATTTCTCCCGCCAGAGCAAGCGCCGCCACGGTAGACGCGGTGCGGTAACCCCGTATGAGGCGAAGGGCCATTTGCCTCTGAAGCCGGCGCAACAACAAAGTGATGCGCCGGCTTGCCCTCGCGGACGTCCCCCAGATCGGGGCGCCGTACAAGGCCATGGACCGCACCACGCCCAGGTATAGGCGACGCACCATGTTATCCGGTCCCCCGAGATTGGGCAACAGGCGGCCGAGCGAGGCCGCCGCCCTTTCAACTCGGGGGACGAGGCGGCCGAAATGCGCCCCGAATCTCCAGTGGCTGTCGAGGATCAGTCCGAGATACTTGATCTCGGACTTCACCTCGACGCAGGCTCCTCCAACCCAGATCCACGATCCGGCTGGTGGCCGCGACCGAGGCCGTCCAAACCAGACGGCCTCGGCCTTCTCCGGGGCCATCTTCAGCCCCAGATCGTGGATCTTCGCGACGACGGCTGCCACCGCAACCTCCGCTCGTCGGATGGTCCTCTCGAAGGTGTCCCCGACGGTGACCACTAACGTGTCGTCCGCATAGCAGACGACAGTGGCACCGTCGGGCAGGGAGGCCCTCAGGACTGCGTTATATCCCAGGTCTCACAGGAGTGGTCCTAACACGGACCCCTGTGGGACCCCGCAGTCCACTTCCCTCCGTATCGTCCCGTACCGGCCCGGGTATTCCACCCACCTGTCCCGCAGGTAGGCCCCGATCACCCGCCTCAGATAGGGAGGCACCTGGTGTTCAACCAGGGCCTCCCTAATGGCGGACCAGGGCAGGGTGTTAAATGCATTGACGATGTCGATCGACACCGCCAAACACACCCCGCCCCGTGCCACGGCATTGTCCGAGAGGGACTTTAGACGGTCGATTGCGTCGACCGTCGATCGCCCCTCCCGAAAGCCGAACTGGCAGTCCGCCAGATCGGGGCCAACGCGGGACAGGTGCCTGGCGAGGCGGGCAGCAATGATCTTTTCAAAGATCTTGCCCACCTCGTCCAGGAGGCAAATGGGCCGGTACGCGGAGGGAGAATCCGCAGGCCTCCCATCCTTCTTTAAGAGGACCATCCGACTTCTCCTCCAGAGGTCCGGGAACACCCCGGACCTCAGGAGCCCGGAGAAGAGGCTTCTGAGCCTCCCGCCCAGGACGCTCATGGCAAGCAACCAGACCCGGCCGGGGATACCGTCCGGCCCCGGGGCAGTATTCTTGCCCCGAAGCCATTTGACTACCCCGGCCATTTCCTCCGGCGCGACCTCCAGATCCGGGGACCACTCATGTCCCTCTAGCTGAGGGACGGGCCGGGACGCCTCCCCGCTGACGGGGAATAGCGCGTCCACGACCCGTCCGAGCATCCCCGGATCCAGACTTTCCGTCAGAGGGGGCGCCCAGGGACGTAAACGTCCCATCGCCATTTTGTATGGGCGCCCCCACGGATCTCGGTTCAGAGACCCGAGAAAGTCGCGCCAGGCCTGGCTCTTCGCCTGCCTGATGGCCAGCTGCAGGGCGACCACCTTCTCCCTGTATCGCCCATACAGCTGGATAGCCAGCTCCACGTCGGAACGTCGTCGTCGACGGGCGCGGGCGCACTGGCGCCGCGCGCGGACGCACTCTGTGCGTAAATCCGCTATCGCGCGCGACCACCAGTACACCGCCTTCCTCGGGAAGACCCTGGCCCGGGGCATGGCGACGTCGCAAATCGACGTCATTGCGCCCCGGAACCAATGGGCCTCCCTTGTCCCGTCGACTGGCCCGGCCGGTGTTGCCGGCCAGGCCACGACGTGGGCTGCCGCCATCAGAGCGTCCCGGTCGAGGCGCTTCAGCGCCCACCGTGGCTGAGGCGATCCCTCATCAGCGGGGCGACGTCGGGGCGTCGATGGGGCGGCGGAGAGGCCGAGAACAATGTATCTGTGGTCGGACAGCGTCTCGACCTCCTCCGCCACCCTCCACCCCGTAATACGGCGCACGGCTGGGGGCGTTGCCCATGACAGGTCAACGATGGACCCCCCGTTATACCGCACGCACGTATGGACCGAGCCCGTGTTTAGAAGACAGAGTCCGAGTCCCGCCGCCCAATCAAGCACCTCCCGGCCCCTCGGGTCCGTCCCGGGGGAACCCCAAGCTGAAGACTTGGCGTTGAAGTCCCCCAGGACCAGCACCGGACGTGGCTGGCAGCGAGAGACGCATCTCCCCACCACGTCCAGATACTGTTCATACTCCACGAGGGACCACCTCGGAGGTGCGTAGATCGCCACAACCACGGTGCCGCCCCAGTCAACGGCCAGGTATCCCCGGCCGCGCTCGATAACGGAGCACGCCGGGGACCCCGGCCGGCCTGCCCATATTATAACGACGGAGCCGTCCAAGTCCCCCATCCAATGTGGATGGTCGGGGACCCGGTACGGCTCCGCCGCTACGGCCAACCCGGCACCCCGCTCGGCCAGGAATTGCACAAAAAGGTCTTGTGCCCTGACCGAGCGGTTCAGGTTGGCCTGAATAATAGGGCCAGTAGGCCCCATTACTCCGGCGCCTCAATCTCCATCGCCGCCGCGGGAGCGGTGGCGTCTGGGGTTTTATCAGCCCCAACCGCCCCCGCGGGCGTGACGGTGGCATCCCTGGGTGCCGGATCTTTTGTATTAGTAGCTGCCACGGCGGCTGCCGCCTTGGCCGTCGTGGTTCTCCTCCCCCTGCTCCCTCTGCCGCGTCTCGCGCTGGCAGGGCACGCCCGGCTGCCGAGGCGGTGGCCGGCCGGCTTGCCAGCACCCGCGCAAAGCGGGCACTTTGGCTGTTCAGTGCAGCCAGCCACCCTGTGGTCCTGACTGCCGCACCCAAAACAGCAGCCGGACCGATCCTCGGCCGCAGTGCACCGCTGCCTCGTGTGGCCTAAGCCAAAGCAGCGGTAGCACTGCAAGGGGCGGGCGCTGAGGGCCTCCACCGTCGCCTGGGTCCAGCCCACTGTCAATTTGCCAGCGACCGCAACTTTGCGCGCGGCCGCAGCAGGGCACTGGACCCAGAGGGTGCCCAAACCAGAGGGGGAAGACCAGATTTCGCCGGTCTTCACATCCCCCCGGTCGCACCCTCCCACACGGGCGACAGCTGCGGCGACCTCCACCGGCGTGGTCGAGTCGACCAGGCCGCGCACCCTAAGGTCGGCCTTTTTGATTGGGCGCGCGACCTTCACGCCGGTCCCTGCCAGCGCGTCAGCCATCTTAGAGGCCAGGGCAGTGGCCTTGGCTGCTCCATCAGCTCCGGGGACCTCTAAAATTATTGCCCCCGTCACCGCTCTCCTGGGCTTCAGCGAGGCGATGCCAAGTTCTGCCAGGTCTATTTTGGACCTGGCAGTGGCCATCGCCTCGGCGTAACTCATCGCCCCGCCGGCCGGTACCGTTAGAGTAACGGCAGCCGTGCGGGGCGGACGTGGCGGCAGGGGAGCCCTTTTGGGAGCAGCCGGTGCCACCCGCTTCGCCGCCCTCTCGGTCAAAGCAGCCTTGGCAGCTGCCGCAGGTTTATCTGCGGCAGCCGCCCTTTTGGCCTTCCGACCAACTACCTTTGACCACACCTCAGTTGGAGGTGTGGTGGAGGGCGGCGCAACAGTGGGGGCGGGCTGCATTTGTGTCGCCTTAGCGACCGCAGTCTCTCCCCCACTGCCACCCTTTTTCTTTCCCCCCCTCCTGTCCATCGGCAGGGGTGGGGCGGGCGGCACGGGTGCCGCCGATCGCGGGCCTCGCACCCGCGGGACCAGCTCCCTTCTGAACGATGCCAATTTGGCGTCGATAAGGGAGCCGATCTGTGCCAGCAAGTCGGCTGGCACAGCCGCGGGTGGGGGCGAGGACCCTCCTCGCCATGGGGACTGGGGCCCCCGAGCGCTGATAACCGGCAGCAACCCCTTGCCCCCATCAGGAGGCAGCGGCGGAGCCATCCCGGCAACAGCCGGCCCCGCCTCCACCGCTTGACGGAGTCGGGCGACCTCCGCCCGCAACTCCGCCAATTGCTCTCGCAATTGAGCGTTCTCGGCCTCCAACAGCCGGGTGGCGCTGGGAGCCGACCGAACTGCCAGCTCCGCAACGCCCACCCGGCTGCTCAGGGCCGCCGTCCGGAGGGACCGCACCGCACTGGCCTTCAGCCCCGTCGCGGCATTGGATATCCTGGCCACATCGCCCAGGCACTCCATTACCGCGGCCGCAACGTCCCGCGTCGGGCGGCCCCGGAAATCCGCAGCGACCTCGACCTCGTCCGGAAGCGG
The DNA here is from genome assembly GCF_051020955.1 of Megalopta genalis. Lineage (NCBI taxonomy): Eukaryota > Metazoa > Arthropoda > Insecta > Hymenoptera > Halictidae > Megalopta > Megalopta genalis. The sequence continues at coordinate 1,211,308 of NW_027476115.1, forward strand.
GTCGCTCGAACTCGCGGGCCTCGGTCCCGGGGCAACCGGGTCGAAAATGCCCGCTATGAGGCTTCTTTCAGCCTCAGCCTGTTTGCGTTTGGCCTCTTGGAGGCCAACGTATTGCCCGGTCGTCGGTGGCCGGCCCCGTTTCCTCGTGGAGGTGCCCGGGACGCTCTGCGACGAGTGGTGGGAGGAGACGGAGAAGTCCGACTCCTCCCCCCCGTCGCAGTCGCCAAGGCCCTCCGCAGGCCTCTTTGCGCCGCGTGTTGCAGAATGCCTCCGCGACACCGGCTCTGTACATCTTTTGAGGCGCACGATAGGCCCGCGCACCTCCACCTCACGCTCGTTTCCCCCCTCCCCGGTTGTATTTGAAAAAGAATCCATATCTGATCCCACGAGTGTGGTCGGAAAGGAGGTCACCCCGGGTAGAGCCGCCATACCCGGGGAAGGCTAATACGCCCGGGGGGTCGCCAGGTACCCCGGGGTTGTCCGCTAACGATTGGTGCACCCACCAACCATAGCTGGCGCTTACTCCAGCTACGCCCTCTTCACCGCGCAACACTGCTTGGGGCTAGGGATTTTTTAGAGAGGTTGTCATCCTCGCGGTCCGGCCGGTTAAGGCAAGACCCCCGTTCCTGTAAAACATGACCACAGGTTTACGGTATGTGTCCGACTTTAGTTGGCCCCTCACCTCAAGCCACTCCGGCTAGGTAGAACCTGCCAGGGAATAAAATCCCCACCGGCACAGCCTTGAGGATCATTAGGGCACGAAGCCCCCCCACCACGACAAGGTAGCGGACACGGGGGGGTCATAGCGCGTCTCGGCGCAATCGACCGATTCGCTCGACCCATTATTTTCGATTTACGGCTAAAATAAATTTTTCTCATTTTATTCAATAACATATTCTTGCTTAGATAACTTTTTTACATAGGGATTAAGCATTTAGAACGATATAATGTTTAAAATAAGGGCACTTTACTCTTGACATTTTACGGTTTTTTCAATTTTATGAAAAATCCTATCATTAGATTTTTTTAAAAATACGATAATCTTGCTTAACTAACGTTTCTACATAGGGATTAAGCATTTAGAACGAAATCTAATGTCAGAAAATGGCACTTTACTCTTGACATTTTTCGGTTTTTTCAATTTTCTGGAAAATCCTATCATTAGATTTTTTTTAAAATACGATATTCTTGCTTAACTAACGTTTTTACATAGGGATTAAGCATTTAGAACGAAATCTAATGTAGGAAAATGGTACTTTACTCTTGACCGGTACGTTGGGACTTTGAAAATATTCGGGCGTTCCAATCGCTCGTCTGTTGCATCATAGCGCGTCTCGGCGCAATCGACCGATTCGCTCGACCCATTATTTTCGATTTACGGCTAAAATAAATTTTTCTCATTTTATTCAATAACATATTCTTGCTTAGATAACTTTTTTACATAGGGATTAAGCATTTAGAACGATATAATGTTTAAAATAAGGGCACTTTACTCTTGACATTTTACGGTTTTTTCAATTTTCTGAAAAATCCTATCATTAGATTTTTTTAAAAATACGATATTCTTGCTTAACTAACGTTTCTACATAGGGATTAAGCATTTAGAACGAAATCTAATGTCAGAAAATGGCACTTTACTCTTGACATTTTTCGGTTTTTTCAATTTTCTGGAAAATCCTATCATTAGATTTTTTTAAAAATACGATATTCTTGCTTAACTAACGTTTTTACATAGGGATTAAGCATTTAGAACGAAATCTAATGTAGGAAAATGGTACTTTACTCTTGACCGGTACGTTGGGACTTTGAAAATATTCGGGCGTTACAATCGCTCGTCTGTTGCATCATAGCGCGTCTCGGCGCAATCGACCGATTCGCTCGACCCATTATTTTCGATTTACGGCTAAAATAAATTTTTCTCATTTTATTCAATAACATATTCTTGCTTAGATAACTTTTTTACATAGGGATTAAGCATTTAGAACGATATAATGTTTAAAATAAGGGCACTTTACTCTTGACATTTTACGGTTTTTTCAATTTTCTGAAAAATCCTATCATTAGATTTTTTTAAAAATACGATAATCTTGCATAACTAACGTTTCTACATAGGGATTAAGCATTTAGAACGAAATCTAATGTCAGAAAATGGCACTTTACTCTTGACATTTTTCGGTTTTTTCAATTTTCTGGAAAATCCTATCATTAGATTTTTTTTAAAATACGATATTCTTGCTTAACTAACGTTTTTACATAGGGATTAAGCATTTAGAACGAAATCTAATGTAGGAAAATGGTACTTTACTCTTGATCGGTACGTTGGGACTTTGAAAATATTCGGGCGTTCCAATCGCTGGTCTGTTGCATCATAGCGCGTCTCGGCGCAATCGACCGATTCGCTCGACCCATTATTTTCGATTTACGGCTAAAATAAATTTTTCTCATTTTATTCAATAACATATTCTTGCTTAGATAACTTTTTTACATAGGGATTAAGCATTTAGAACGATATAATGTTTAAAATAAGGGCACTTTACTCTTGACATTTTACGGTTTTTTCAATTTTATGAAAAATCCTATCATTAGATTTTTTTAAAAATACGATAATCTTGCTTAACTAACGTTTCTACATAGGGATTAAGCATTTAGAACGAAATCTAATGTCAGAAAATGGCACTTTACTCTTGACATTTTTCGGTTTTTTCAATTTTCTGGAAAATCCTATCATTAGATTTTTTTTAAAATACGATATTCTTGCTTAACTAACGTTTTTACATAGGGATTAAGCATTTAGAACGAAATCTAATGTAGGAAAATGGTACTTTACTCTTGACCGGTACGTTGGGACTTTGAAAATATTCGGGCGTTCCAATCGCTCGTCTGTTGCATCATAGCGCGTCGCGGCGCAATCGACCGATTCGCTCGACCCATTATTTTCGATTTACGGCTAAAATAAATTTTTCTAATTTTTTTCAATAACATATTCTTGCTTAAATAACTTTTTTACATAGGGATTAAGCATTTAGAACGATACATTGTTTAAAATAATGGCACTTTACTCTTGACATTTTACGGTTTTTTCAATTTTCTGAAAAATCCTATCATTAGATTTTTTTAAAAATACGATATTCTTGCTTAACTAACGTTTCTACATAGGGATTAAGCATTTAGAGCGAAATCTAATGTCAGAAAATGGCACTTTACTCTTGACATTTTTCGGTTTTTTCAATTTTCTGGAAAATCCTATCATTAGATTTTTTTTAAAATACGATATTCTTGCTTAACTATCGTTTTTACATAGGGATTAAGCATTTAGAACGAAATCTAATGTAGGAAAATGGTACTTTACTCTTGACCGGTACGTTGGGACTTTGAAAATATTCGGGCGTTCCAATCGCTCGTCTGTTGCATCATAGCGCGTCTCGGCGCAATCGACCGATTCGCTCGACCCATTATTTTCGATTTACGGCTAAAATAAATTTTTCTCATTTTATTCAATAACATATTCTTGCTTAAATAACTTTTTTACATAGGGATTAAGCATTTAGAACGATACATTGTTTAAAATAATGGCACTTTACTCTTGACATTTTACGGTTTTTTCAATTTTCTGAAAAATCCTATCATTAGATTTTTTTAAAAATACGATATTCTTGCTTAACTAACGTTTCTACATTGGGATTAAGCATTTAGAACGAAATCTAATGTCAGAAAATGGCACTTTACTCTTGACATTTTTCGGTTTTTTCAATTTTCTGGAAAATCCTATCATTAGATTTTTTTAAAAATACGATATTCTTGCTTAACTAACGTTTCTACATAGGGATTAAGCATTTAGAACGAAATCTAATGTCAGAAAATGGCACTTTACTCTTGACATTTTTCGGTTTTTTCAATTTTCTGGAAAATCCTATCATTAGATTTTTTTAAAAATACGATATTCTTGCTTAACTAACGTTTTTACATAGGGATTAAGCATTTAGAACGAAATCTAATGTAGGAAAATGGTACTTTACTCTTGATCGGTACGTTGGGACTTAGAAAATATTCGGCCGTACGCGGCGCGTCTCGGCGCTTCGAACAGCTCCGGTGTCCCCATTATTTTCGATTTACGGCTAAAATAAATTTTTCTAATTTTTTTCAATTACATATTCTTGCTTAAATAACTTTTTTACATAGGGATTAAGCATTTAGAACGACATGTTGTTTAAAATAATGGTACTTTACTCTTGTGATTTTTCGGTTTTTTTTGATTATTTTGAAAAATAAATTTTTGTAATTTTTTTAAATACGATATTCGTGATCAGTGAACGATTTCACATATGGATTAAGCATTTAGAATCGTGCGGACGCGTTATTAAAAAAGTTTACTCGATGCGATGGGACTTTAAAAAGTTTGTGAAAATTTTCATATTGGGAAAAAATGTGTAATTTTTTGTCTAGTTTACGGTAGTGTAATTTATTTTAATGTTTACTATAAAAATTTTTTTCGTTCGTTCACGCGCTATGTTACAACAGCACGGCCGGGCGGTCTGTTGCCGCAGCGGTTTACACTCATAAGCGCGCGTGCTATTCGGCCGGCGGCGCCGGCGTCCTTGCCGGCCGTTCGGTATCTATAAGAGATACACGGTCCGTGCGAGGCGGACGGAGCAGAGCGGGTTTTGGGCCAATTCTACGATCTCGGTCGAGAAGCTGTCTCAGAGCTCCTTCGGGGCTTCGGTCCTGACTGTTTCGTGCCGTTTACGTTACGGACTTTTCTCCACACAGCGTGGCCACGGGTCGGTGTCTTTGACCGAATGGCCCATATGTGGCAAGCCCTACGGGGTTGGTTACCCGTATGCACTTTGTATGTATACTCGTACTCACTGAGCAATCGACTCTTCTGTCCGAGCGATGGAAAAATTTTTTAAAATGCATCTGTAAGATTTGGAAGCAAATCGTACCAATTGAAAACTGTGGCTAAAATGAATAGCCCAGTGGAGAGAGAAAACTATCAAAAAACTGATTTTTTAAATCAAGAGGTGTCAGAAATCGAAATGCCTAGCGCGAGCGGAAGAACACGCTTTCTCGCCAGTCCAGCATGTGTCCTGTCCGTTCTTCCTCGGCTTGCCGATTTTGCCCAGATCAGAGGTTTCGTGCTTCCGGCGGTCAGAAGATCAGCGTGAGCGTACGCGCTTCCACGACTATGGCATCACCCATGTACTTTTTCCTTTGAATATATTTGAGTACATAAAAAATATTAAAACATATAGAGAGAACTGTGTCTTGGATCTTAAAAATTTGTCAATAGCGATGATATATTATTACTTAACTTGAAGTATTTGTACGTTTTAGCTGGGACGTACATTTATCTTACAAGATGTTAATAGCGAGACTCTTGAAGATAAAATTATCTTGTGATTTTATGAAGGCAAAGATAGAAACGTACGAAGCTGGCGTACGTAGAAAAATGTGATTTTACGATAGAACAAAAATATAATACGTACGTTTTTGGGCGTACGGTAAAATATCTGTATGGTAGAAAAATGAAAGAAATTGAGCGTTAAAGAAGATATGTTACAAGCGCGGAATGTGGCAAAACTTGTACATATTTGAAAGAGAAAAGTGGTGTGTCGACCTGACATATATATATGAAACAGGCGACGATGGAAAAGGATTTAAATTTTGTCCATTTTATATATACATATTGTATAGTTCCCTGGTTGATCCTGCCAGTAGTCATATGCTTGTCTCAAAGATTAAGCCATGCATGTCTCAGTACATGCCGTATTAAGGTGAAACCGCGAATGGCTCATTAAATCAGTTATGGTTTCTTAGATCGTACTAAAATTTACTTGGATAACTGTGGTAATTCTAGAGCTAATACATGCAAAACAGAGTTCCGACCAGAGATGGTAGGAACGCTTTTATTAGATCAAAACCAATCGGTGGCGGGTGTTTACACTCGTCCATCGTTTGCTTTGGTGACTCTGAATAACTTTGTGCTGATCGCATGGTCTTATAGCACCGGCGACGCATCTTTCAAATGTCTGCCTTATCAACTGTCGATGGTAGGTTCTGCGCCTACCATGGTTGTAACGGGTAACGGGGAATCAGGGTTCGATTCCGGAGAGGGAGCCTGAGAAACGGCTACCACATCCAAGGAAGGCAGCAGGCGCGCAAATTACCCACTCCCGGCACGGGGAGGTAGTGACGAAAAATAACGATACGGGACTCATCCGAGGCCCCGTAATCGGAATGAGTACACTTTAAATCCTTTAACGAGGATCCATTGGAGGGCAAGTCTGGTGCCAGCAGCCGCGGTAATTCCAGCTCCAATAGCGTATATTAAAGTTGTTGCGGTTAAAAAGCTCGTAGTTGAATCTGTGTGTCACAGTGTCGGTTCATCGCTCGCGGTGTTTAACTGGCATTATGTGGTACGTCCTACCGGTGGGCTTTGCTCTTCACGGGGCGGTCCAACTAATATCCCATCGCGGTGCTCTTCACTGAGTGTCGAGGTGGGCCGGTACGTTTACTTTGAACAAATTAGAGTGCTCAAAGCAGGCTACCTTCGCCTGAATACTGTGTGCATGGAATAATGGAATAGGACCTCGGTTCTATTTTGTTGGTTTTCGGAACCCCGAGGTAATGATTAATAGGGACAGATGGGGGCATTCGTATTGCGACGTTAGAGGTGAAATTCTTGGATCGTCGCAAGACGGACAGAAGCGAAAGCATTTGCCAAAAATGTTTTCATTAATCAAGAACGAAAGTTAGAGGTTCGAAGGCGATCAGATACCGCCCTAGTTCTAACCATAAACGATGCCAGCTAGCGATCCGCCGAAGTTCCTACGATGACTCGGCGGGCAGCTTCCGGGAAACCAAAGCTTTTGGGTTCCGGGGGAAGTATGGTTGCAAAGCTGAAACTTAAAGGAATTGACGGAAGGGCACCACCAGGAGTGGAGCCTGCGGCTTAATTTGACTCAACACGGGAAACCTCACCAGGCCCGGACACCGGAAGGATTGACAGATTGATAGCTCTTTCTTGATTCGGTGGGTGGTGGTGCATGGCCGTTCTTAGTTGGTGGAGCGATTTGTCTGGTTAATTCCGATAACGAACGAGACTCTAGCCTGCTAAATAGACGTAATTATGGTATCTCGAAGGCTCTCGGCTTCTGCCGGTGGGGTTTTTACTACCAACGTACAAACAAATCTTCTTAGAGGGACAGGCGGCTTCTAGCCGCACGAGATTGAGCAATAACAGGTCTGTGATGCCCTTAGATGTTCTGGGCCGCACGCGCGCTACACTGAAGGAATCAGCGTGTGTTCCCTGGCCGAAAGGCCCGGGTAACCCGCTGAACCTCCTTCGTGCTAGGGATTGGGGCTTGCAATTATTCCCCATGAACGAGGAATTCCCAGTAAGCGCGAGTCATAAGCTCGCGTTGATTACGTCCCTGCCCTTTGTACACACCGCCCGTCGCTACTACCGATTGAATGATTTAGTGAGGTCTTCGGACTGGTGCGCGGCAATGTTTCGGCATTGCCGATGATGCCGGGAAGATGACCAAACTTGATTATTTAGAGGAAGTAAAAGTCGTAACAAGGTTTCCGTAGGTGAACCTGCGGAAGGATCATTACAATGTTCCAATATATCTCAAAGAGAGAGGAGAGGAGGAGAGAAAATGAATTCGATTAGTTTGTGGATAAGAATTCATATAAAAAAAAAAGATATTGTTGAGCCCGCCAGATCATTCGTGCGTGATTTACACGGCCAGACGTGTGTACTACACGTATTAGGCCTTTGATCTGCGTTGCGTAGGCCACAACAAATCTTTCAAAGAGAGAGAGATATATGTGTTGTTGGGGTTTGTGATTATGAAGGTGCCCCAACGCACAAAAATATATAAAAATGTACAAAGTTGGGATGTGGTGTGGTGGAGAAGAGTTGGGCCCGACCAGATCATTCGTGCGTGATTTACACGGCAGACGTGTGTACTACACGTATTAGGCCTTTGATCTGCGTTGCGTAGGCCATCTTCCTTCCAAGACACACACGTGTTGGGGTTTGTGTGATTTTATGATAGTGCCTCAACACGGAAAAATAAGCGTACGAGAAGAGTTGGGCCCGACCAGATCATTCGTGCGTGATTTATACACGGCCAGACGCGTATTATATTACACGTATTAGGCCTTTGATCTGCGTTGCGTAGGCCATCTTCTCGATAGAGAGAAAGCCAATGTATTCTTTTTTCTTTCTTTACACACACACACACAGTTGTAGTAGGACAGGGAGGGATGCGAGCGTGCTAATCACGCTTCCTCAAGTCTTCGCTGTGGTGTAAAAAAAAAAAAGAAAAAAAGGAATCGTTGGGAAAGTCCAAAGGACGAAAATATCGGGCAGTCTGAAGATAACTTAATGCTCGTTTACATTGGTATCAAGAGAGACCGGCTTGTGTAGCTCGTTTCAATGCTGTGTCGTTGTCATTGACACCCTACTCTGTTGCGCGCTAGTGGCAGCATGAGCGTGGGACGTATATATATATGACACCCAGCTAGAGCCGGCCGTGAGTCCGTCCGGTGTAAATAACGACGAAAGGAGAGAGAAACTTTTCGAATCCAGTATCGGGTTGATAATTGTCCAGTTTGAATATCCATATCCCCGTCGTTTTTGGAGGTGATATACTCTCTGTGTTTCTTCGATAGAAGGCTTTTCA